>NC_056736.1:254071446-254168946 GCF_019279795.1 Protopterus annectens | reverse complement strand
TTTTTATGCCCTTTCACAGAAAGCACTTCGTTAAAGGACCTACAGAAGGACATGGTGGTCTCTTTAGATCTCTTAAAATGTACTCAGACTCAATTCATCATTAGTACAGTAGAGCCCAGTCATGCTCCATGTAGAAGCATGAAGATGTTTTCCATCCTCTTCTGTTTTACCCCAGAGAGGATAGAATAGTTCCGTGTAGATTCATCTCAGTGACTTCAACAAGCATATCCAGTCTGCCATATTCCAGATGATAATTCTTCATGCAGTCATACATCAACTTCTAGAGTATCAAAATGATAACATTAGACAGGAGATACATGTATCAGTCATTGGGTACTCACAAGGTTTTGCTTTAAGTCACTCTGGAAAGATTTCACTTTTAATTCAAAATGTTGCCATCTAGTGTGTTTTATTTACCCAAAGTTTTTACTAAGAAATTTTCCACAATAGTGGAGACCTTGTGGGAGAAAGGATTCCTTGTGGTGTTCAACATTAGATTGCTCTTGCAGTAGCCTAAGCTAAGTGGGTTGTATCTTGCTAAGGATATGAGCACTGACCAGTCTTCAAAGCTTCAGGGCACCTTCCACACTCCCTAACTGCTGTGGGGATCAAGGAGTTCCACATAAAAGCAGTGGTTAGGACACCAAAATTTCAGAACTTCCCTGTGGCTTCATGGCATTGATGGTCAGTTAGTGCTTCTTCAAGGCTGGGCAGATAAGTATCCTTCTGAGGAAAAAAATCTACTTCATCATTTGTAAAAAAAAAATGTTTTTTTTTTCTTTACATTATTATATTTTAGGATAGGAAATGTGTTTATGGACTGCCTCTGGATTTTTTTTATTTTCTTAGAGAATGCTTGTGTGGAAAAAACTGTTAAAAGAATTTGTGTGTTTACACATTGGAATGTGTGGAAAACTAGTCATAGGGACTGGAAATTGTGGTTTGGGGGTTGTTACTAATATTTTTACCTCAAAACTTTGACTTTTTGGTCAGGAGGTTTGCCAAATCACACTGGCTTCATTACTCAATCATCAGGCTTCTTTTTTTGGTTATCCAGCTGCTAAAAAGTCTGATAGGTTATACAAAGTACGCCAGACATATGACTGTATTTTTAGTAATAACAAATCAGATCCTGTAACTATTTCCTTATCTAAGCCTTGTCCTGCTAAATACATTTTAAATGCTACCCCCTCTTTCTGACAAGGATGGGAAAACTTTTGATAGATTTGGAAAGGAAGTTTATTATTTTGCTGCTTTAACAGTCATAATTTTAAAATGCCAAGCTGATATATTGTATTTTTTACTGGCTTCTTTTGTGAAAATGATAAAGTTAACTGTTAATCTTTATTTTTCTGAGATTAAAGCTTCTTTAAATTCCCTAATAGTTTCTGCTTCTCAATTAAGCAAGTACTCTTTAAAATACTCTTATAATTCTTCTGATGCTGTATCCAGGGCTGCTGCTACAGAATCAGTTTTGAGAAAGTTTGCTTGGTTATGTTTTCAAAACTTACCAGATGTTAAAGCTGATATTTTAAATTCTCTCCTTGACAAATGTTTTGTTTGTACCTTCTGCTGATGAGATCCTCAAAAGATGTGATGAAAGAGGAAAGCTGCTTCATTGTGTTACCCAAATCTTTCAAACCTCCTTTTCTGAATTCAGTAAAAGCTTTCCAATTCAGGTCCCTTTTTCAAAAAAAAGAAAGAAAGAAAACAAGCAGACCCAGCAAGTACAAATAAACAGATTAAAAAAAAGCAGTGGTAAGGAGTCAAAAAAGAAAGCGGGTGGCTCCCAGAACAAGGAACAGTCCAAAAAGTCAGAATGACTACTTGCCCTTTCAATTCTCCCCACCCCTACCCTGGCAATCATTTGAATCTATCCCTCAGTTTGAGTCTTCATCTTTCTTGCTAACATCAGGTTATCTCAGATAAATGGTTTCTAATAATAATCCATTAAGGATATAGATAGAAATGGGAGTCTCTTCTGCCTTTTTCAGTGGATTTCTCCTCATCCCAAAAACCAGCAATTCCCTGTTTCCTCTAGTTCTAGAGCACACATTGTCTCATGGGGGCCATAGAACTAATGCCCTCATTTCAGATAAGGAAAGGTTTTTATTTGAGAATCCTTCTGGTGACAAAGTAGCAAAGAACATGCACACCGGTTGTAGACCTTTCCTTTCTCAATCTCTCTGTCAACGCCCCAAAGCTCAAGAGGTTATTCCTCAAAATTCTGTTACCACTCATTCCTCCCCTTTTTTGTTGACAATGTTAGAAGTATAAGATGCTTATCATCGCATAACAATATGGAGAAAATTAAGACTTGTTAAGCTTTTCTGCATCAGGCTTACCTTATGAATGTTCTGTCTTATCCTTTGGTCTAGCTACTGCACCAAGGATATTTACAAACTGACTGGCTCCAGTAATTCCCTTCTACAGACCTCAAGTAATTAATATATTTCCATATTTAGATGATTTTCTATATTCACTGGCTCTTTTAGACACCCTTTTTTGAGGGTATGCAGCAGGTATTAAAGGAGGCTAAAAATGTTACTAAAAATCAACTATGAATAAGTGAAAAAGATTTTCTAGCTAATAAGAACGAGGACCCTTTTAAAGCCTAGATATGTCTGGTTCTAGATTTTTTGTGTAAGTTATTACCCTATGGCATTTCTTACTCTTCTATCAAGATTCATCTTTCAGTCATCTCAGCTTGTCTACCCTTAGATACCCAAATTCTTCTCTACCTCAAGTCAGTATGCATTTTCTATTTAAACTAACTCCCCAGGCTGAATTGAGGTTCTTATCTTAGAAAACAGTGTTACTTATTGCTGTGACTTCTGCAGGAAGAGTATTGGAGTCACAAGCTCAACCCTACCTATTTTATATAAGAACAGGGTGTCTTTGAGAACAAATCTTTTATGCCTGAAGTAGTTTTAGAGTTTACTTTGAGCCAAAGTATTAATCTCCCTGTATTCTTTCCAGAAACTAAAAAACAAGGGAGAAATCTTTCTCTACACTGTGGATATCCACAGGCAATTCAAATACTGCTTGGGCAAAACAAAATTCTTCAAGAAGTCTGATCAGCTAGTAAGAAAAAATGACAGCCATTGTCAAAGCAGATAATTTCTAAATGATTGCGTCATACTAGTTCTTTCTGTTATTCCCACCATAGCAAGTTACTTCCAGACAAGGTCATGAATCACTCTACCAAAGCTTTAGCTTCTTATGTGCTTTTTTGGAAATGGGTGGACTCAAGAAGTATTCTAGAGGCATCAACTTAGTCCCATGTACTTACTTTTACATAACATTATAAACTGGATTCCTTTTCCAGGTCCTGAACAGCTTTTTCTGGTACCATTCTCTAGGGGCTTCTGGTTTCCCAAACTCATTCCTTCTCTCTGTATTTTAAACTCTGCAATTCTACCCAATTATCATAGGCTATTGTAACAGTAGTTGAACACTGAAATTAGTACACTTGTGTAAGTTAACTTAAAATAACAGTAGATGTTCTAAATGATCACTGCTGTAGCATCTGCTCCCACTAGCATTCTTTTTTCGTGTGTGTTTGTGTGTGTGTGTGTGTGTGTGTGTGTGTGTGTGTGTGTGTGTGTGTGTGTGTGTGTGTGTGTCTGTGGATTCCATTTGTTTGGTAGACCAATGATATGGTCAACAGCTTGAAGTCCAGGGTTGTTTATTCAAACATCTAATTTATCGAAAGGATGTTTGGTCAAATGTTTGCTGTGCCAAAACAGGCAAGTGGGATATTTACAAGATGTGTGTGTGTGTGTGTGTGTGTATGTGTATGTGTGTGTGTGTGTGTGTGTGTGTGTGTGTGTGTGTGTGTGTGTGTGTGCACATGTGTGCGCGCGCATGTGTGTGTGTGCACATGTGTGCGCGAGCACGCATGTGTGTGTGTGTGTGTGTGTGTGTGTGTGTGTGTGTGTGTGTGTGTGTGTGCCTGTGTGTGCATGCATGCATGTTGAATGTCTGAGCTGTCTTGTGTAGTGGTAGTGTTATGGGAAGGTTTTTTTTAAGTTAAGAGGCACGTTAGGATTGAGGCTGGGTTAGGATTATAGTTAGCATGCATTATGAAGGCAGAGCAATTAGTCAGTTAACCAGACAGTGCACTGTTCTGTATCACCTCTGAAAGGGGGCATTATATTCTAGTGTGCTCACACAATTAAGAAATAAAATTTATATATATATTTTTAATTTTATTTAACTTTTGTTTACTGCTAGGCCCAAGGTGGTATTTAAACTACTTGTGAAAATTTAGCCAGAGCAGTGAGGAACTTCCTCTACTCATCATTGTTGTGAGTGGGACACATTTTGGAGGAGCACTTCCTGTTTCCATTCCAGGCACAGAGGTGGCCCAGAGAAACAGGGAGGCAGATGGAGAGATAAGGCAATGATGGAGTGGTGAAAGAAATGATGGAGAAAACAAATATCACGGCCAGAGAATGTGTTCAAGATTCTGAGGGAATATTAAAAAAAAAAAACTTGTTTGATGGAGATGAGTTTAGGAAATAATGGATATATAATTAATTAATTACTTAAATAAATGGTGGTACAGAGTGAGACAGAAAATAATGGAGATGTTTCCTGGGGGGTGGCATTATGGAGAAAATACAAAATGAAGATACAGAGTCAATCCTGAAGAATAGTGGTGAGAGGGAAAATAAAATGTATGCAGAGAAAGTAAAAGAAGACAAAAGTGGAGTAGCAGAAAAGAAGGCAGAAGAATAAGAAAAACAGACGTATATGGTAAGGATTCAAAGTAAAGAAGACAAAGAAATGGACAGGTATGAATTCTGGGACAATTTAATAGCTCCTTTGGGTATAAAAGCAAATGAGGTAAGAATATTTATTCTTATTAACAAAGAGGCATCTTGCGAGATTATATTTTTTTCAGTGGAAAATTTTCTTGGAGAATATGAAAAAAAAAAAGAAAGACTGCAACCCATGTAATCTTTATGTAATAAAAGCATTTAACAGGGTAACAAAAAGGAAGATTCATGAAAAATTTTGAATAGAGTTAGAACAAGAGATTTTGAAAGCACATTTGAAAGCTTTATGTAATATGATACTGCAAACGTTTTTGACAAAGGGGGTTTATGAACTGGTGGCTGGGATTGCAATATCATGTTAAAAATAGAAAGAGAAAAAATTATACATATACCAAGCATGATAAATTTGGAAGGGAATGAGGTGTTGTAAAACACCTCGGACAACCCAAAACATGTTTTTGTGGAAAAGAAGGACAGTTGATAGATAAGTAACGTGACAAAAGAAAATGTTATATTTCTGGAGAAATGGGACAAGATACAAAAAAATGTGAATTGAAATCTTATAAATGTAACAAAATAAGATATTTATGGATGGAATGCAACAATGAAAATAAGAAAAAAGAGAAGAACATGAACAAAGAGAAGAAATGTTAAAAGCAGTAGAAACAGAAGACAAATTGGATGAGAAAAATAATAAAGAGGACATAGAAGAAGGTACTGAAATAAATGATGAAGAAGACAAACTGGTGGTAGTAAAAGGGAAAAAAGAATTCTATTGGTAAAATGGCAAAAGGGAGAAAAATAAAATTGAAAGGGATTAGTACAAAAGAAAAAAAGGAAATAGATGAAAAAGAATATATACAGCTAAAGTCTGGGGCTTGGTATAATAGTTAAGGTGTCTGGCTCCCAGACACAAGATACAGTGTTTGATTCTCACTTTTGGGAAGAAATGGTTAGGCTTAGACTAGCCTAATAAGAGCTAGCCTTTTAATTAAGTATGAACTTATGAAATCATGAATCTAAGGAAAATGTGGAAATGAAAATGTTACAGTGATTTCTATAAATGTGAATAGTAAGAAAAACAGAAAATTTGGAATAGTATAGTACGTGTGATGCCGATGTAATTATATTAGAAGACACAAGATTTTTAACAAATGAAGAAAGATTACAAACACAGAAACTATAGGGAGGAAAGATAATCTGGAATTTGGGAAATAAGAGATGTTCTGGAATACCCATATTCTGTAAAAATACAGTAAAGATATTAGATGTAACTTTAGCAAAAAATAGGAAGATTAACCATTGTAGATTTAAAATGGAAAGAACAAGTATATAGAATTATAGCATTATATGCATATACTAATTGTAAAGAAATGGAAAGCTTATTTTATCAGATTTTAGACTATATAGTGATAAATATAAATATAATATCAGGTGACTTTAATTGTGATTTAAGAGGCAAGCGTAAAAAGAAAGGAAATGATATAAAAATATGTTAGCAGTTATAAGGTGGTAAGTTAAAACTTTGGGACAAAAATTCATTGACTTACAAAAGGGGTATGTACAGAACTGAAATATATTATTTTGTGATATCAGAATGTTTAGTTATAGGAGAAGGGGGTAGTTGAAACAAGATTTTCTGATCATCTTGCTTTATGCCTAGAGATAATGGGAAACAGTGAATATGTAAAAATAGGCAAATGAATAAAAGGATAAATGAAAAAGCACAGAATGAAGAAGGAACAGTTATGGAAAAATCATATTACTATGAAACATTTTATAACAATTGGTCTGAATGGTGGAATATATTCAAGGAAAAATGTAAAAACGTTATTTTACAGTGGCAATGTGATATGAGAAAAGCAGAGAAAGAAAAGTATAAAAGAACATATAATGATGCATTAGAAGATTTAGAACTTAAAGAAAGTACGTTGACAAAGAAAAATAATTACATGAAAGAAATCAAGAAAAAATACAAAAAATTGTTATATAAGCAAAGATATTTTTTACAAAGAAAAAGAGAAGTATTGAGTCACTTAAGCAGATTAGTAACGCAAGATGGTAGTGTAATGAGAGAAATAAAAAATGTAAAAGGAGAAATAGAATTCAGGAAAACATTATGAATAAAATGTTTAAAGAAAAAAGAAGGTAATTAAAAACATGGAACATAAAAAAAGTTAACAGAAAAAGAGAATAAAGAGCTGGAAAAGGAGATTTCTTTAGATGAGCTAGATGAAGTATCAGGGCAAGTAAATACAAACTCACCTGCAGACCCAGATGGAATAGGATATGAAGTGTATAAAAATGTAAGGGATTGGCAAAAAGAAATATTTTTTAAAGATTTTGAACAGATGGTTAAATGAAGGTTTTATGTATAAAGAATTATGTAGCAGAATACATAAATTCTTATGGAAGAAGGAAGATAAAAGATAATTAGAAAACTGGAGACCAATATTACTGAATAACAATGATTAGAAGATCTTTATGAAAATAATACAAAAGAGATCTGAAACTAAAATGGAAAATATTATAGAAGATAGCAGATAAAGTATAAAGGGGAAGGGTTGACAAGAATTTTTATGAATGACAGAGAAAATGGAGATGATATTATAAACAGACAAAAAGAAGCAAAAATCATGATAGGAAACCTTAATAAGGCATTTCACACAACTGGACATTTATGGGTAATAATGAAAGAATATAAGTGAGAAAGTGGAGAAATTACGTATGTCAGCATATAGTAATAGTAAAGTAAAAATACATGTAAATGGCTGTTTAAGCCAAGAGGTACATATGAAGAGTGGTGTAAGACAGGGATATCCAATGAGTTGTATACCCCTTGCTTTAGTTATAAATGTGATAGCATGTGAAATAAATTACAAAATGAAGGAAGTGGGGTATATAACACCTGAAGGGTTAAGAATTCCAGTTCTGTTAACATATGCAGATGACATTATAATAATTGCAAAAAAACAAATTTTGGATAAAAGTAATACTTTGCTCAAACGAGTGTCTTGAGATGATAGGGATTCCTGTAAATAAATAGAAAAGTAAAGGTTTAGGTGATAAAGTAAAGATTGGGGTATATATTTTACAATTATTGACATTTCTATATTAGTTGTAATATGTGGGAATAAAGATGCAAGTAGAATTCAAAGGGGAAAAAAAAGAAAAAAAAAACAATTGTGTTTTTTGGAGAACATAAATTATTCAGAAAAAAGGCTTATTTGATAAATTCATTACTGATGTGAAAAATAGCATAATTAGTGAGTGTATTTATGTTGCCAACAATATTTGCAAAGGAATTACTACAGATATGTTTTCATTTATATGGGGTTCTAGATTAAACCAAGTAAAAAGAGGAGTTTTATATGCAAATAAAGAATGAGGTTTAGGGTTAATTGACCCAGTGGTATACTCTACTTCATTAAATTTGTAGAAAGTGTTAAAGTGAATAAATGAAAAAGATGAGAGATTACAATACATTTTGGGATATGGTAAAACAGAAAAGGAGAGTATAAATGTAGAAATAGAATGTTGCCAATAATATATATAGAAAAAGATAGAAAAGTATGGTATAAGAATGCAATGATAAAGAATTACTATGTAGAACCACTGGAAAATTTAACATGTGTTTTTGAAATGTGAAAGAGTAAAAACGTTATGGGAAAACTATGTAAAGAAGATTTTTTTGAAGATATAAACAAAGTCGATAAAATAAACATGGATATAATTAAATATGGATATTATAAGAATAGAAGTTAAGAATATGTTTAAAGAACAGATAAAAAGTTATTTTATGTTATATGGAATGAAAAAATGAAATTATGTTTAATATTAAATGGATTTTAGCAACAATATTAAATCAAATCAGATGGTGGTTTTGGAAAAAGAAGTGGAGTCTAATAGAGATGAAAATTTGCATGATTCTAAAGGAACTTATGAATATGTGTAAACAGATTTGTGTAGTTATATATTTGTAAATAAGAGTTATTTTTATATAAATAAAGGACCCTTACTCTTTTTGATAAGTGCCATGGGATCGTTCACATCCATATGAGCTTCCACCAACTCAAGCAGATGGGACCCCTGTTTAACATCACATCTGAAGGACAACACCCTCAGGAGTGCAACCCCCCCTCCCCTTTATGCAGCACTGCAGTGGTAGCAGTCCATCTACCTAGTATAGGAAAAGCACTCACATCCTACTGCACCAAATGTGAGTGTGCTGCCTTGTGCACCACTGACAGTGCCAAAAAAAATGAATGATAAAGATTCATGTTCCACTCTTTGACATAAAGACTTGAGGAAGGCAGACAGGTTTCTTGTCTATCAAGCCAGTTGAGAAGCTCTGTATATTCTGACTGACAGGATTGCTTATTCTCCAACCCATTCTAAATACCATGTTTGGCAGATCTTAATTTTGTCTTTTGAAAGATGCAGTTTTTGATGACCTTTACTTCTAACTGTAAATTCTTAGCGCTAGAGAACCTAATTTGTAGAGAACCCCATTTGGTCTTTCAGAAAGACAGTGTGTCCCTTAGAGCAAGCCTACATTTCCTGAAAGTGGTCTCAGAAATGCCGTTAAACTATACCATTCGCCCCTCTTTTTGCTGTGGATATAACTGGGGAAAAGAGCTTTTCATAGCTGACATATTCCATTAACTCACTTTAAAGGTGTTTAAATTCATACAGACAGACTAATTGTTTGTCTCATTTGCTCTGGCTAAGGAAGATCTGGTTACAGGTAAGTAAACCTTATCCAAGTAGATTATGAACAGTATTACTTTTTTTCCAAGTGGTAGTTAACGGCCCCTTTTTACTTCTTTCAAAGGTCTCCTTAGTAGGGGATCATTGCTTCCAATGCCTGTTTCAAGACGGTGCCCATTGTCAGTACTTGTTCTGCTATTGCATTGGCATTAAAGCACATTTCCTATAGAGGAGTATTGCCTGAGCCTTGGTTGCAGAAGTCAGACCTTCTTTGGTACCATCATCCTTCAAGACTTTGGCATTCTAAGACCATGTCTTTAGGCTTTCTCCAGCTGTTGTTTCAAAAGAGGCTTGAATTTGTATTATCTGTAATTATTCCCAGAGGTTCCCCACTGCCATGGGCCTTCACAATCAGATGTATAATAAATATATGGTCACCATACCAATTGTTTTTTGAGAAAATATTCTTCAGTAATTACCCTCCCACTGTCCTGTTACATCTGAACAATCTTTCCACCCAGCATCAGTAGATGAATCTCTCTGAAAGTTAGGTGAGTATATAATTTTCTACTCTTGACTATTTAAGTCTTTCAGTGTTTAAGTACTGCCCTGGGATAAAAAATGAATAAGTACTCTACCCTAGCCTATGCGGCATCATAATATATAGCAGCAGGAAATGAATGTACTCTTGAGAAGAGGAGCTAGAGAGATCAGTGGTTTAGTCAAGCTGAGGATATCTGATGAGTCTCAAGTAGATACCAATAGTTACCCACAGCAAATGATCTATATCTAATCATGTATATATATATATATATATATATATATATATATATATATATATATATATATATATATATATATATATATATATATATATATATATATAGGTAAATAAACACACACATATATGTGTATGTATGTGTGTGTGTGTGTGTATATATATATATATATATATATATATATATATATATATATATATATATATGGATTCACTTTACATGCTCAGTGTTTTAAAACATCGAAAGACATATGGCTGAAACCATATAATCAATGTTTTAAAACATCGAACGTGTTAAGTGGAGATCTCCATACAGCACGGAATGGGAAATTTTCCCTTTTTCTCGCTGTTGTGCGATCTCGGAATTGGTATGTTTAAATAGTGGGGGTGGGGGGGGCTTGACCCCCCCCCCTTCAAAAATGTCATAGAAAATTTTTTTGTGTTATTTTTTTTTTGCTTTACAGGTTTGATGTTTTAAACTGTTGATTATATGGTCTCGGCCATATGAATTTTAACAGTTTAAAATGTCGAGCATGTAAAGTGAATCCATATAGACATACACACACACACACACACACACACACACACACACACACACACACACACACACACACACACACACACAAATAAGTATCTATTATAAAGAACTATGTGGCATAGAAGTTTATCTGAGTATGTTGACTATGATGTGGATTACAAAAATGACTTTGATCCTGATGAACCAGTAGAGGGGCTGATCCATTAAACTGGATGATAGCTCTGTCTTATCCTAGCTTTTTAGCTGAAGGATATAAATCTCTTGCTGGCACATAAATACATAATTTCCATGGTGAATTCCCCAGGAGTCTGCCTGAGCTCTGGATCATCTGAGTCCGGTTCTAGAGCCAATGTCTGTCATTTGACCCTGACACTGATTCACTATGATCAGAAGCAGGCCTTGTGAGGATAGGGATAATTTGTGCTTAGTGTCAACTACACAGAGACCAGTTTCATTCCCATTTCTTCCCAGACAGTATAAATGGTGGTAACAGCACTATTTGTCTCCTAGCTTTCAGCTTGTAAGAAAGAAGGCTACCTTCAAAGCTTGATATATGTATATATATATATATATATATATATATATATATATATATATATATATACGGATTCACTTTACATGCTCAGTGTTTTAAAACATGATGCCTTTGCCCCAAAAACGAATACCTAGATTCAAGTATTAAATAACATTAAAGATTGTTAGCATTGCACTTGATACCTTCTCACCAGTGGTATTGCTGACATTTGCCATATAGCTTGTTTCATTAGAAGCATGTAACTGCATATGATCCTCTTAAAATTCATGAGCAAGTATTTCCATATTGCTAATCAATTATAATATCAAGTACCTGACTGAGAAGAAGTTGTTCTTGAAAAAATGTTTTATTTGGTTCAATGGCATTTTTGCAGTTACTATTCTGTAATTTACTATAACGTGAACTGTCCAGTCTATCTGTTTTGCAAGGTGATAAAATGCTGAGAGATGTAGTTTGTGGTTTCATACTTAAAATTATAGACAAGCATATAGCCTATGGTTTTCATTTTTTTCTTTCACAGGTTTCTTATTAATAGTAAATAGTACTGGGACATTTGGTGAAGTGTTCAACAAGATTGCTGCACAATCTCAGAGGTCTGTCCTTGTCCTAGGACAACCTATGTTTGACATTGTTTTAAGCCCCCCTTTGCTATCAAGAGAGTCAGCAGTGTAGTTGAGACACATGGTACGCTGTTACCTGTCTAAAATTCCCGCTCCTCCAAAAATACGATCCACAGATTCAGTGGTTGGTGATGCCCAGCTTTGGTTGATGCTTTTGCAGTCATGAAGAGTAGGAGTTCAAATGGCTTGAAATATGGCAGAGATTTGGATGATGACAAAACCTCTTGTACTATTCAGCTAGTATTTAAATACTTGACCGGGTTTAATGCTAACATGTCTATTTATATGACAGCTCTTGCACAACAAGTTCAAGATATTGAGTAGACCTTCATGAGGCATTTGGATGCCCAGGCAACCACAGAGGACCACCTTGAAATTCTAAGAGCATTGCCAACAACTGACTACCCAGCATGCTAAAAGTATCAATCACTTTGAAGATTTTGAAAATGGGGAGAAGAAAAACTAATCATTATGGGAATCCAAAAAGATGCTGAAAATGGATATGTTTGCCTTTCTAAAAGCCTTATTCAAGGAGTGGGGCTATGCTTAGGCAGATAAATTACGAACTAAGAAGTCCAATTAAGTTTTTCTTCCCTGCCGAGTGATGACTGCCTCAACTCACCCAGTCCTACTAAGGAATACAACTTTTGCTCAGAACAAAGCTTTGCTGTCCTTTCTGTAGGCTTCATAAAATATATATCACTACTAGAATGTGAGAATCTTAGCTGATAAAAAATTTGCCCTGGCCACCCAGCAGCAGAATTCCTTACAGTTATTATACTGTGAAAGTTCCATTAAATTAGAGATAATCTATTCTACCCAGTGGCTGTGAAGATGTTTCCTTCCAGAAATTAAGTAAAATGATTTCAACACCAGAATAGGCAAGAATTTATCTGACCTTGAGACTGCTACAGGGAAAGGATCCAGCTGTAGGAAAACTAGTGCAGACAGTAGAACCAACCAGCAGAATTAATTCCAGTTATTAGAATGTGCAAGCTCCATTAAATTACAGACCATCTACCCTGTCTAATGGTTTTGAAGATGTTTCTTTATAAAAAGTAAATGTTTTTGATAGCATGACTATCTAATCTTGAGTCTGCTACAGGAGAAGGACCCAGCTGTCAGGGAACCAGTACAAGTAGTTCAACCAATCAGTATAATTCTTTACAGTTATTAGACTGTGAAAGCACCATCAAATTGCAGACAATCTACTCTACCCAGTGATTTTGAAGATGTTTCCTTACAAAAAATGAATGTTTTTGACATCAGAAGAGGCATAATTTTTATCCGGCCCTGAGACTGCCATGGGTGAAGGGCCCAGCTGTAAGACAACCAGTACAGGTAGTGAAATCAGCCCTTTCCCCTTACCTTCCCTTCACCTCCCCCTCCCAGTTGTGGAGAAGCGACTGCCTTTTGTCCACTGGGATCAGCAATCAGGGGTGGAGGACCTATGCTAATTTAAGAACTACCATAGTGTTAAATGTTGCTTTTTTATGTGTATTATTTGCTGTTAAATGTTGTACGATTTGTTTGGCCTGTCGGGATACTTACAGCATACCCCAGTGTTAACTATGTGGTGAAGAAATGGGCTAGCAGTTTAAGGAGAAAATTGTGATCTATGTTCTCCCGCTGCCAAAAACTGTGTACGCTCATTGCAGCACTGCATTTGGTGGCCCTTGAGGGCTGTTGACCAAATGGTTAAAATTCTTTTATAGCCTTACAGGTTCAAACTAAAAGTCTTCTAAGATGCGAAAGTAGGTATTTAGACTGTGTGCTATAAAATATTAAACACTCATAGTAATATGTATTCAGTGCAAGGCTTTCCATCAGAATGTATTTGCTCATACTGTTAATTGATGGCATTATGAAAGATAGGGGGAATGCATGCACTCACAATGACAGTCTTACACACACATACAGACAAGTGTATATATGCATACATACATACATACATACATACATACTTACACACATACACAGACATGAGCAGATGTGCAAGAATGAAAGCTGCAGACCTGTAATGTTTTAGGTTCATAAATGAATACTAGGCTAACTGCCCTGAAGGGCCCCTTTAAACCTAGCCAATAATCCGTGGTTAGAAACAAACCCTAAACAGTAGTATTCACATGAATAGGGTCCGTAAAGCATATACAGGGGATTTCAGAAATGGAGTTGGCATGGCTGTTTGGTGCATTTAAGTTGCGATCTGTGTGCATAATGTGTTTTGTAGTCAGACCAGCATCTGGAAAATCGCTAATCATCATACTCTGAATATCTAAGTACTCAAGCTGCTTTCAACAGGTTCTGAAACTGCGTCTGCAGCAAGTGTACTGAAGTCTTCCTTTGGCATGCTGTGCTCTCCTCGTATAGCTTCTGCAAACTTTATTTATTTATTTATTTGAAATTTGTTAACCGGGAAAGTCCAACTGGGTAAGTGCCCCTTTTAAGGGGAGGCCCGGGGAGAAATGGAAATGCTCCACAACATTATAAAATTACAAAACAGTAGATAAAACACAGTAAAATAAACAATACAGTGGATAAATCATATCTGGGGAGAAAAGCTCCACAACACTGTAAAATTACAAAACAGTAGAGAAAGCACAGTAAAACAAAATGCAGTGGATAAATCATAGTAAAACAATATACTGAGGAATATAGCATAATGAAGTATAGTACTTGACATTTCTAGGGAACATAACTAACATAATAGTAGAAACTGAGTGACGCATATGGAGTGGGTGACAGCTTAGTAAGAAGGTAAGGAAAAATTAGACATAGTCAACAGAGCTGATACTGAGAGCAGGTTAGTTTAGAACTGAGATGCTATACTAAGTTAAATTCCATTGGTAGCTAGTAAAAGTAGAAGTTGTAACAGGGGGATAGGGAGAGTATGTAAGAAGGATGTGAGTACAGTGATTGAGTGATAGCTATGAGTGATTGTATTGAGGGGGTCATGGAGAGTTTTTGCAGAGACATGTCCTGGTGCTGTATAAATGTTCCATCGTGTTGTTTTTGGTGCCATTTCTAAGCTAGCCAAATATATGGTATTGGTGGATAGGTAGGACTTATAGGGGTTACTAGATTTTGGAAGGATGTTCACAATTGTTAGAGTCATATGACTGTAGACATAAAATAAATGACAAGATGAAGGTGGTAGCAATATGAGTTCATAGAGATAAGAAGGGATACCATAAACACTTGCAGAAATTCAAACTCTGCTGGCAAAGTACCATATCATATTGGTTTAGTACCCCGTTTTACACGACATCATAATAGGCCAAGACTTTCCTCAGTTTGAGGCACTGTGGAAATTATGGAAGGAGGTAGCATAGTTGGACAATTTGTGGCTAGAATATACCCTTAGTAAAATGGGGGAGGGGAAACAACCTGATAAAATACTAAGTTTTGGGCTCCTAGGAAAGTACTAAGATACAAGTGTGATGTCCCCTCTCTGGGCCAGTTATCAAGGAGACTGAATCCTAACTGCTGACACTGGAGAGGGATGTTCACTTGGAACAAAAATGGATACACCCAGTATTTCCAGATGCAGCTGTCTGGATCAAGCATGATTTCCCTTAAGAGCACACAGGGAACACATTCAGTCCAGGTTCTAGATTTCTCTATCTGTCTCCCTCCAGGTGCCCGATAAGACTCCTCACTGGCACAGCTACAGAGTTGAGTCCTCAGCTGAGTGTCCAAGCCAAGTTCTCTAGCACCCTATCTGTAAAACCGGTGCTTTGTGTATCTGCTTAAAGTAACTGACACATACATTCCTTAAGATTTGATTTTCTCACACACACAGACACCTGGAAAAGGCTGGGACAGATTTACTAGCTATGCCCTCCTTCTGCCCCAGCTATAAGGTAGTTGCTGCCACCAGATACTCCAAAGCCAGCTACTCTAAGGCTCTTACAAGGGTACCCAATTATACTGAGTGAAATTAATATTAGTACAAATGGTAGTGTTTTGACCAATACAGTAAGGCTTTCAGGAGTGGTCACAGAGTCACCAAATAGATATGAGTGCTCTCAAAGGTTAGAATATTCTCTAAAAGACCATCCACAATGAAAAGTTTAAATATGTTTAATAATAAATAATACAAGAACATGAAATGGTGACATATATATTTACAATAAATACCAGAGATTCAATCGCAGGAAATATTAAAATAACACATATGAATAGATTCACACAAATACAGCAAAACAGTACTTAACTAATCTCACTATATTTTCCTGACTGAGCTAAAGAATTACTATTCCCTGGTCACTTACTAGAGCAAAGCAAGATGAAGTAGGTGAGAGATCCTTCTATGTCACATTCCAGAAACAGAGTGCCATGAAACTTCTGCCTCATGCAGTATTAAAACATCATTTCAATCTGGATTACAGAATGGCATCACATACATCTGGTCATCTGACTTCTGTTTCCCATACTACCCCCATTACTAGAAACTGCCAGGATTTAGCACATATGTGTCAATAATACACACACATAGAGTGCTGCTAAGATCTGTTGCAGCTTCTGGAAGTCATAAAACAACAAACACTTCCACTCTTCCTACAGGAGCTAATATACCATTCTCTGGCACAGACAACATTTTGTCTCTGGCTGCAGTCAGAACTGTAAGATACAGTCTTTATGACCTAAATTAAGTAATTTAATTTCTTACTATTTTTCAATGTTAGCTGGAGTGAGATTAACCTCTTCTCTTTAAGTATCCTCTGTTAAACCATACACATTTAATCAGTTACAATACAGTCAGGACCCACTGTTGGAACATTTTAACACAAGCAGCTTTACAAATACATTTTCAACACAAGCATCTGTACAAATCAGTTTGATATTCAAATGACATATAATTCTTTACAAAATTCCAGCTAGCTGTGTTGGCAAATGTCACACATCCACTGCCCTACTTCTCCTGGCATAGCTGGCAACACCTCACATTGTCACAACAACAAATGCAAGGTTACTGTGAACAAGACTGCTTCAGCATTTTTTTTTTGTATTGCCAGGTTGTGGGTGTATAGAACCTTGTATATGTAGTTATTCTTGTTTTATGTTTCCTAACATTTTTACTTTCAGGAGTATTGCCTTCTATCTTTGAGGTAAGAAATCTCTGAAGGCTTTTGGTGCTGTAGCATTTTTTATATGGCACTCTCCTCAAGCTCCTAGCAGTCAGAGTGTGTGAATATGCCTTTTCTTTTATTTTTGAAAAGTTGTCTGTTAGAACATCTATATTATAGTAAGTTTACTTACAAAACTGTGCTGTCACCCTTCTATTCAGTTTTTTTTTTGGGAGGTTGTTAAAGAGATTAGGTTTGTAAAAATGACATGGAGAAGGATAAAATGATTAAGAAATGGGCAGGTTGACTGGGAAAGTCCCTTGTCAATGGAGTACATCAGTGCTTAAGAGGGATCTGGAGAAACTCTAACATGCTTAACCCCCCACTAGCAGTTTTTTGAAATGTGTTGAAACTTGTAATTTAATCCTTTGGACACTCTAAATTGGGCCTAGGCATGATTGTGTGCATGTGTGTGCCTTCCATCAAAAGTTGGGTGCCTGGCTGGCAACTCGACACCGTAAAACTCCACTGCCAGTCATGAGTGGACAGATGATCCACTGTGGCGACCCCTACCCGGGAAAAGCTGAAAGAAGAAGAAGAAGAAAAATGGCATTTGATGATTCGTTGTGATATTTTTTTTCCTTATTATTTAAATTTTCATTTTATTTGTTTCTGTTATTTTATGTAAATCTTCTATATAATGCGTGATGTGATATTCTTGTAATTCATATGTATTTTGTAAATCTGGGAACTGCTTAAAGTTTTCCAAAGTGCTGAGCTTTTAATAAGTTAATGTTGCTGCTGCAGTTGAGGTTTTAAAGTAAAGAGACGTTACAATAAAAATGCAGTCATGGATATCATCAGAATAAGAAGGATGGCAGTATCAGCCATTAAAAATGTACAGTTCTGATAAAGAAAAGGAATAAGTGTAGGAACTTCAAAAATCATCTAAAATATAACTTTGGCTTTAAGGGACAGAAGAACATGAATGTTATTCAAAACCAGTTACTGAACCCTACCAATAAACAGTTATTAAGTTAATGAAAGAAGTCGGTGCAGAAACTGAAATTAAAGAACCAACAGTGCATGATATGGAACATTGACAGAAGATTCCAGCATTAAAATATGAAATATGTCTAAGTGGATACAGGGAGAGGGAGTCACACTAAGGGAATGAAGATAGGGAACCTGAAGAGTGACCTGGGTTTCCCTCTGTGAGGTCAAAATTGAGGGTTAGTCAGAAACAGGACTTAAAGCAGTGTGTAGTTAAAGAGGGAGAGAGAAGATCTTGAGGTAAAAGTAAAGGAGTTTGTCAGAACCAAAACAGAATAATGTCACTGGCATGATGTACCTTTTGCAGAGAAAGAAATAGAGAAGAAATACCTATAAATGTAGTTGCAAATAAAGTCGTTATACCCTGTATTTCATATCAATGTACTGATGGAAATGCTCTTGCTTGGCAGATTTGAGATAACTGTTGAACATCTTAAGAATGGACAGTTAACTTCTAGCACAAAACAAACAGTTCTCGCCAGAAAAGTACTGATTTGATTATGTCAATTTTCATTCATTCCTCAAAAAATGGGTTCTCCTCAGCCCCTTTTTACAGCTCATAGATACTGGAAACTCTCGAACTCCTCCCTTACCCATAACGCGGGAGTCCATTCCCATACTTCAGATCTCATTTGCCACCTTCATGTACAGACGTGGTTGCTGTTAGCTCTCGAGCATTAGTGTTTTCTGGTTGGATAAGTAAACAGATTGTTTATTTTTTTCACTATCTTTATCCTTTTTTTTTATATATAGCTCATTCATTCCTCCCTTATTCTACACTTTTTTTAGTGTAATTTAATTACCATTGTTGGTATTTTCCTCCACTTTACCATTACCATTTTGGTAGTTTCTTTAGTCATAATTGTTGGTAATTTTTCTCTTTTCTTTCTTTCCTGTTTATTTATTTTATTTATTTATTTTACATTTGTTTACCAGGAAAGTCCGACTGGACACAGGTCAATTTTCAGCGGAGGCCCGAGGAGAAAAGCTCCACAAATATTACATTGCATTTGTTAACATTACCATGTATACAAAACATTAGTTAACATTAGCATGATACAAAAACAGTATTCATGCAGACAGCTACACAATTAGTTACATTACATCAGTAATATTCACAAAGTACAAGATATTCAAACTCAGAGTACAGTATGTTAGTTGAATGCAGATAAATACAACAGTTTGATATGAGTTTTATTAGAGTATCTGCTAAAATTTGAGCAAAAGGGTAAGACAGTAGAGAATAATTTAATTTCTAGCTTTGTGTCACTAAACTATTAGAGGTTGAGAACAATGGTGATTATTCGTGAGAGTATTAATAGCAGTGAGTTGATTTGGTCTAGCCTGGGGGAAGACATGAACATAGCCAGTTTTGCATAAAATGGGATTTGATGGGTTTTTTTTGAAGAGGTAAGGTGAGGATGTTGAGGTTAGGTGATCGGGTAGGAGATTCCAGGTTTTTGCAATGCAGCAGGCATAGAGTGATTTGCCAGCTTCATTTTTGTGCTTGGTGACAGTTATGTGGTTTTGTTGTGTTGATCTTAGGTTTCTGGAGGGAGTATAGGGTTGAATTAATTGTTGCAAGGCTGGGGTTTTCAAAGGAAGGTAGTAGAGCTTATGGACAGTGGTAAGTTGGTTGAGTAGGAGGATTTGAGCTAACTCAAGCCAGCTGAGTTGTCTAAGAGATTGGCAGTGATGGGGCCTATGAGTGGCTTCATTAGCAAATCTGGCAATTTTGTTGTAGCATGATTCAAATTTGGAAAGTTCTGCTTGGTGAAGGTTTGTAAAGATTGGGGAGGCATAAAGAAGTATAGATAGATGAGTTCTAGCTATGGTGGCTTTTGTGTGTCTGATCATGTAGTTGTGGTTTCTATAAAGGAGTCCGATCTTTTTATTGACTTTCTTGATTGTTTGAGAAATATAGATGTCATATTTAAGTTTATTGTCAATTTCTACTCCTAAGAGCTTGGTGTGTGGTGTAGGAGTAATATTAGTATTGTCTTTGGATATTATTGAAAAGTTATTGTTTATGGGGGGGGATCTACTTGGATTGAAAACAATAAGTTTAGTTTTTTTTGGGTTAAGTAGTAGTTTGATGTTGGTGAACCATTCTTCGGCTAGGATAAAGTTGTTTTTGGTTATAATTTGGAGTTTATCAAGGGCATGGGCTGCACTTATTATAGTGGTATCATCTGCATATTGGACTATTGAAGCAGAGGGCAGGGATGATGCTATGTCATTAGTAAATAATGAGAATAATAGTGGGCCAAGGATGGATCCTTGTGGTACATCAATGGTTATTGGGAGTGGGGGTGACAGGCGGTTTTCCCAGAGAACAGCTTGTTGTCGGTTAGATAAATAGCTACTGAACCAGGATAAGGTGGAAGAATTTATGTTAAAAGTGGCCAGTTTTTCTAGGAGTAGACTATGGTTCACCATATCAAAGGCTTTGGATAGGTCTAGGAAAATGGAGGATACGAACAGGCTGTTGTTTCTGTGGGTATTAATAGAGTTTTAGAAGGATAGTAATGCTGTGACAGTACTGTGCGAAGGTCTGAATCCATGTTGGGATTGTGATAATAGATTGTTGTGAAGCAGGAATTTCATTAGTTGTGAGTGGACTACTCTCTCTAAAATCTTTGATAGGGGTGATAGTATTGCAATAGGGTGGTAGTTTGTAAGTTCATGGGATTGTCCCTCTTTATGTAATGGTATTATGTGTGATATTTTCCATGATTTAGGTACTTTGGATTAAGTTATAGATCTGTTAATGAGAATTGACACAGGATAGGCTATGGCTTCTGCAGTAACTTGTAGGAATTCTGCTGGTAGTTTGTCTACTGCTGGGGTTGTTGTCTTCAGTTTTTTGAGGAGTTTGGTAATAATTGTAGTACTGACTGGCTCTAGGGAGAAACTATGTGTATTATTATATGTGTTGGAGGGGGTGGGGGCTGTTATTGATGTTGTGTGAGTGCTAGTTGTTTGGGTATTGGCTAGGGCTTGGATGGTTTCAGTAAAGTATTTGTTAAAGTGAGTGGGGATGTTGTGTAGACTGTTTGGTAGTATAGGGGAAGGAGTGGAAGGTTTTCCTGGGTGTAATAGGTTGTTAATTGACGCCCAAAATTTTTGTGGGTTGTTAAGAGTGTTTTTCCTGTAGGGTTTTATAGTAACTAGTTTTGTTAATTTTTATTTTATCTAAAGCAAACTTCACACTACTCAAAACCAAGATGGAATCCTTCAAAGCCCCCGGGCCTGTGGAAAATACAGCCCAGACTGCAGAATCCTTTATAAACGCATTCTATGAACACCTTCAGGAATGCATGGATCATGCAATCCCAAATAAAACTAAGACCCAATCCCCCAAAGGCAGGCATCCTGTCTGGTGGACCCCAGCCATAAACAAACTATACAATAGAAGAAGGAAGTTACTACATGATAGAGCAAAATCCCAAAAAGGGAAGGCATCTTTGATCAGTATTAACAAAAAACTACGGGCACTCATAAAATCATCTAAGGCCAGCATCGAGAGACAAATTGCACAGGACACTAAAGATAATCACAAAGCTTTCTTTAGTTATGTTAGGAACCTGGGTGGGAATTCCCAGATATGCTCAGAATTAGTCCAAAATGACAAAAAATACACTGAACCCACAGACATTGCCAACATCCTGGCCGACAGGTTCAGCGCAAACTTCTCTCCCCCTCCCCAACAAAAGAGCAAATATCTATTCCAGCAGAGTGCTGCTCCCCTGACATCTCAGATGCTCAGGTAAGAACCGCCCTCTCCAAAGCAAAAAACACAGCATCAATGGGACCAGACGGTGTCCCGGGCTGCGTCCTACATGAACTCCAAGATGAGCTGAACCCAAACATAAAGCTACTGTTCAATCTCAGCCTTAATACAGGATATGTACCCAAAGAGTGGTGTACAGCAACAGTGGTCCCTCTCCACAAAGGTGGTGCCTCAACGGATCCTGGAAACTATCGCCCCATAAGCCTGACTAGCTTGGTCTGCAAAGCTATGGAAAGGATCATCATGGAACTCATAAATAAAGATATTGGGGACCTACAGACACTGGATCCTACCCAGTTCGGCTTTGTTAAGGGCAGATCCTGCCTCTTAAACCTGGTTGATTTCTTTGAAACAGTCACCAAGGCCATTGACGAGGGGAAGGTGGTCCACACAGCCTACCTGGACCTCGCAAAAGCCTTCGATACAATACCCCACTCGGGCATCATAGATAAGCTATCCAGCTTAAATATAAACCCTTATGTCACTAGATGGGTTGCAAACTGGCTCAAGGACAGAACCCACATGGTTAGAATTGCTGGAGCCATGTCAGACTCCAAACCAGTTACGAGTGGTGTCCCACAAGGCTCAGTCCTGGGACCTCTCTTGTTTGGTATATATTTTTCAGAGGTACAGGCCAACATGGAAGGACTGTGGCTGACCAAGTTTGCAAATGACTGCAAACTGGGCACCATAATCAACTCTCCTGCTGACACAAGCATCCTCCAAAAGGGTCTCATAGAAACAGACAACTGGTGCCAGAGCACCATAGCCTCAAGCTAAATGCCAAAAAGTGTATAGTCATCCCCTTTGGCAAAAACAAAGTGCCCACAAATTACCACATAGGTGGTAATCCATTAAGTATGGAAGAAGTAATTAGGGACCTGGGGACCCAAGTTGATAGCAATCTCTCATTTGACAACCACGTGGCCAAAGTGGTTAGAAAAACATTCTATATAGCCCACCTAATCATGAAGGGATTCACATCTAGATCAGGGGAGGTCATTGTGCCTCTTTACTCATCCCTCATCAGGCCCATAATTGAGTACAATGCCCCTTTTGGGATTACCTTACCAGACACCTGCAGCAACTAGAAAGACCCCAAAAGTACCTCACCAACAGGATCAAAGGGCTCAAACAGATGCCATATGCTGCCCGGTTAAAGAAACTCCAGCTCTACTCGGTTGCATACCGCCTGCTTAGAGGGGATCTGTGCCTGACATATAAAGCCATGTCCAACCCCGAATTAATGGACATGCTGCACCTCAGAAAATCCAAAACCTCAGCACAGAAATAAATAGGACATGCTGGAGGGACAGATTCATAACCCAGAGGCTCCCTTCACTCTGGAATAAAATCCCAGTCCAGGTTAGGCAGAGTCCCTCACTGACTCTCTTCAAGAGGAATCTTGATGAGTGGATGGGAGATTGTAGGTTTACCCCGGGTATCACTTCTGTGTCACTGTCAGACAGAGGCACAGTAAACTGAACCTCAAAAAAGGGCATAGTAAAATTAATTTAAATGGGTGGCAAAAGCCAAACACACTCTGGCTAGGCTTACAAATGCCCTAGGGCAGATAGCCTAGTATGAACCTATGTGTTTTTTGGCTTGATTCCGTAGTTCATGATATTTTTGTTTTAGGATTGGGATTTTGTGTTTATGGAATTGCAACCAGGCTTTGCCTCTTTCTTTCATTAGGGATCTGGTGTCTTTTAATAGCCATGGTGCGAGGTTGGTTTTAATTCTGGTGATTCTAGGTAGAGCATGGGAGTTCAGGATGTTCAGGAAGGTTGTGCTGCAGTATTATACAGCTTCATCTAGTGGTAAGTATTTTAGTGGAGTCCATATAGAGGATTTGAGTGAATTTATCAAGTGTTGAGCTGTGAAGTACTTTTTGTTTCTTATGACCTGATAATGGGTTGTTTAGTTAGTTGGGGTTGATGCCTAATTAGATATGTTGCTTGATGATCACTAAGGCTGTCAGGGAGACAACCTGAGAGATGGACTTGAGTGGGGTCAGATACTAGTATCCAATCCAGGATTGACTGTCGCTTAGAGGTTTTGTCTGTTCTTGTAGGAGCATTAATAATTTGGGTAAAACCATGGAGGTTAATATGGGTGGTGGGGTTATGACTGTTACAGTCAAACCAATCTATGTTAATGTCACTTGCAAGAATGGTTTCCTGTGGATGAGTGATTTTCATCCAGTTTAGTAGGTTTTCGAGTACATTAGTGTTGTTTTCTGGTGGTATATAACCTCCTGCTAATATGATTTGTTTGTTGGGGTTAAGTTTTAGTGTGGCTAATATTAGTTCTATGTCTTGGATTTCTTGAGTGTTGCATTCAATTTGTTCTATTGAGAGGTGACTTTGGAAAAGTATGGCTACACCCCCTCCTTTTTTGCCTGGCCTATCTTTATGTATAATATTATAGCCAGGGGCTGTTATTTCATTACTGAGGTGGATGGGCTTAAGCCAAGTTTCTAATTACTACGATGTCAGGTTTGTGTA
The DNA here is from genome assembly GCF_019279795.1 of Protopterus annectens. NCBI lineage: Eukaryota > Metazoa > Chordata > Ceratodontiformes > Protopteridae > Protopterus > Protopterus annectens. Next base: position 254,144,559 of record NC_056736.1, on the reverse strand, counting down.
GGGCTAGTTGGGCATGTAGATCATGTGTTTTGTTGAGAATGCTTCTTATACTAATGTTTAGAAGGAGTAGGGATGAGGTAGGCCGGATATATATTGGATTGGGGTTAGTTAAGTAGGTGCTATTGCAGGTATTGGGACCTGGATTTGGGTAAATATCACCACAGCAGGAGAGGTTTTGTAGTATGTGGATGAAGAGTTTGTTTAGTTTGTGAGTTATTTTGGTTATTTTATTGGGTGAGTTGGCTTGAAGTTTGTAGGTGCTAATTCCATAAAGATAGGAAGGTGATGGAGAAGGGTAGAGATCACTTAGAGTTATTGGTGAGGGGAAAGTAATGAAGGTTGTGATAGTTGAGTCAGTTTGCCGTGGTGGTGGAGGGCTGATATACAGATGTGTGTGATAAGATGAGAACATGGATAGGAGGAGGAGAGAAGAGAGGCCTATTGTGTATAATAGGGTAAGTAGAAGGTGTTTGGTTGGAGTATGGACCATATCGTTTAGTTGTGAGGTGGGTTATGGACTAGGATAGGGCTGAAATATTGTAGAGATTGAGTTGAACTATAGGGTGTGGTCTACAATATGGAAGGGTAGAGATGGAGTTAGATTATAGGGTGTGGTATCCAATTTGGGTTGTGTAGAGAAGGATGTCATGGGCTGTATTAGTGTGAGGGGTAATTACATGTACTGTTTGATAGAACAGTTGTGTTAGGGGAGTGGCTAGGAGTGTGGTGTATAGCGATAAATGTAACTGATGTGGAGGTGGATGGGAATGGGGGTAGGGAACGGGAGCGAAGTGAGCCCGAGAGTAGCGAGGGCGAACAGAGCGGGGACGAACCGAGCCAGTCCCGCGCTAGCAAAAATAATCAGTTCCACAGGTAAATTTGTTATTACTTGATGTAATTTGGTGGAAATGCTGTTGGTTAACTAATTTAAGTGTAGGATACCTTAGTTCAATAGGGTTTGTTAGCTGCTCTGATGGTTTATTCACAACAATGTCTAAGAAAACTATAACTATTGTTAGTAAGAAGTGTTTTACTTTTATTCTCCTGTAGTTTAAGGTTCTGATTCTCCGTTTTCTAGGGAGCAGCTAGGAGTGAGGGTAGATGGACTATACTGCCGTCCTGTGGTTAAAAAGATGAAACACGCTCCCTAGTAGAGGGTGAGTAAATAATTGCATCAGGGTTAGCTGTTTAGGGGAGATGGCTGGTCCGTGTGGTGTGCAAGCCAGTAGTTAACAGTTTCAGGGGTGAAATACAATTATACTACAGTAGGTAGACCTACTTTTTGTTTAAACACTTGACAATTGGAGGTCCTGCTTTGGTTGGTGGGTAATAGCTGTGCTACTGTCTTCAGGACTAGGGAGTAGCAGAGGGCAGCGTCTTTCCTAGATATTCTAGCTGTAAAAGGAGGAAAGGAACATGTGAGACACTAACTACATGAGTGAGGCAGAGAGAAGAAAGGGGTTAGCAGTAGTGGGGTGGAGGTTCAGTATAACAAAATAAAGGTGCTTTGGGTGGAGGTAGGTGGTGGCTTATACTGCTAGGATAATTAAGATGGGGAGAGAGTTAGATAAAGATGTTCGTAAGATGAGGGAAGTGCGTGCAAAGTAAGGCCTATTATGAAATAACAGAGAAGGGGGGAGATATACTTATCGTAGTAATAAATATACAGCTATATTATAACACATTGCACTTTAGATCACTCTAAGCCTCTACAAATGGGAGTACCCAGCAGTTAGGAATTAGCGGCAGTTGCACTATAAAAGCTTAAAACCTCTACAAATGGGTGTACCCAGCATTGAAGAGTTAGCAGCAGATGCTCTATAAAGCATAAAAAATGTCATATCACTTAAGCAATAATTGATAGTTAGAATTAACAGATGCTCTATGAATGCATAAAATATTTCATGGTCACTAAACAATAAATGATATTTGTGAATAACAGCTATTTCTACAATGCTCTATAAAAACATTAAATATTTCAAATCCCCTAAACAATAAATGATAGCTGGAATTGAGAGCAATTCCTACAATAAGACTGAAAAAGTAACACTACCTGTCCCTTAAACACAAGCATTTATCCTGATTTTCAACCCTTTGGCAGTAATTAGAAAGCAGTGTGACTATAAATGTCAAATAAGTATGTTTTTTGTAAACGGTTTGGCTACCGAGTGGTTCTAATAGCCCTACTCGCTTAGGAATCAATTATAACATTCACAAGTCGATGTTGCCACTTTCATTAAGGCTTTAATACAGAAAGTGGAGTTATTTTCACAATACAGGAGTTATTTAGGTTTGTGGAAATGCAAAGACTGCGTGGCAACTACGCACAAGGTAGTTACTATATCACCTACTGGAACGGGTATCTAGCGGCCTAGGTTTACCACCTCTGGGTTTTGAATATATAGCGACTGGGTGTGCGAAGGCTTAGACAACACACTAGCATTGCACAGAGGGATCAGTTTGGTATCGACATGAGCAAAAACCAGTACGCCTTTTGAGGGGTTCAGAGGTGCAGGTTTTAGACTGCCACACTCGTCAGCATACGAGTGTTATTCAAAAGAGTGAAGAATTATTGTTAACAGCGCATTAGCGCTGCCACACTAGATATAATAGAAGTGTTGTCAGAAAGGGAGGCTTCTAACCCTAACTGCATGCAATTGCGACCTGTTAGGAATGTTGAACGGTGGTTTACATACACAGAACAGTACAGTACTGTGTATTTGTCAGGGTTAAAACATTTCAACGCTGATAAAAGCCTGTTAGTATGCCTATCGTGAGTACAAGCCACATGCAATGCGCGATAACAATAGCTACTTGATAATATGCAAACAGACAAGCTAATAACAATTCAGGCTGTGAAAATCAGAGCAAAAATGTTTGGATAACCACTGTAACAATAGCGACTAGGTATTGTACAATAAACAAGCTAAAAGCAGTTCAAAGCCTTGAATTTAGTGCATTAAAAGTATTCAAAGTATTCAAAAGACATTTACAATGTATACAACTTACTGGCAGGCACTGACTGCAGAGACCAGGGAGAGAACCAAGCTGGGATTCCAGGGATTAAAAAATGGCGCCACAAGTGTGGCCTTATATTTATAGGTTTCTATGAGGGAGGGGAGGTGATTTCTTGGGTACTTAGTGATTTGAGCCATTCCCGCGCTAGCAAACGCTAGCAAAAACAATCAGTTCCTCAGGTAAATTTGTTATAACTTAATGTAATTTGGTGGAAATGCTGTTGGTCAACTAATTTAAGTGTAGGATACCTTAGTTCAATAGGGTTTGTCAGCTGCTCTGACAGTTTATTCACGACTATGTCTAAGAAAACTATAACTGTTGTTAGTAAGAAGTGTTTTACTTTTATTCTCCTTTAGTTTAAGGTTCTGATTCTCCATTTTCTAGGGTCGCCCTAGGAGTGAGAATTAGATGGACTATACTGCCATCCTGTGGTTAAAAAGAGGAAACACGCTCCCTAGTGGAGGGTGACTAAATAATTATATCAGGGTTAGCTGTTTAGGGAGGGTGGCTGGTCCGTGTGGTGTGCAAGCCAGTAGTTAACAGTTTCAGGGGTGAAATACAATTATACTACAGTAGGTAGACCTACTTTTTGTTTAAGCACTTGTCAATTGGAGGTCCTGTTTTGTTTGGAGGGTTGAATAGCTGCGCTACTGTCTTCAGGACTAGGGAGTAGCTGAGGGCAGCGTCTTTCCTAGGTATTCTAGCTGTAAAAGGAGGAAAGGAACATGTGAGACACTAACTACATGAGTGAGGCAGAGAGAAGAAAGGGGTTAGCAGTAGTGGGGTGGAGGTGCAGTATAACAAAATAAAGGTGCTATGAGTGGAGGTAGGAGGTGGCTTATATTGCTATGATAGTTAAGACGGGGAGAGAGTTAGGTAAAGATGTTCGTAAGATGAGGGAAGTGTGTGCAAAGTAAGGCCTATTATGAAATAACAGAGAAGGGGGGAGATATACTTAACACGATAATAAATATACAGCTATATCATAACACATTGCACTTTAGAACATTCTAAGCCTCTACAAATGTGAGTACCCAGCAGTTAGGAATTAGCGGCAGTTGCACTATAAAAGCTTAAAACCTCTACAAATGGGTGCACCCAGCATTGAAGAGTTAGCAGCAGATGCTCTATAAAGCATAAAAAATGTCATATCACTTAAGCAATAATTCATAGTTACAATTAACAGATGCTCTATGAATGCATAAAATATTTCATTTTCACTAAACAATAAATATTTGTGAATAGCAGCTATTTCTACAAAGCTCTATAAAAACATAAAATATTTCAAATCCCCTAAACAATAAATGATAGTTGGAATTGAGAGCAATTTCTACAATAAGACTGAAAAAGTAACACTACCAATCCCTTAAACACAAGCATTTATCTTGATACTCAACCCTTTGGCTGTAATTAGAAAGCAGTGTGACTATAAATGCCAAATAAGTATGGTTTTTGTAAATGGTTTGGCTACCGAGTGGTTCTAATAGCCCTACTCTCTTAGGAATCAATTATAGCATACACAAGTCGATGCCGTCACTTTCATTAAGGCTTTAATACAGAAAGTGGAGTTATTTCCACAATACAGGAGTTATTTAGGTTTGTGGAAATGCAAAGACTGCGTGGTAACTACGCATGAGGTAGTTACTATATCACCTACTGGAATGGGTATCTAGCGGCCTAGGTTTGCCACCTATGGGTTTTCAATATATAGCGACTGGGTATGCGAAGGCTTAGACAACACACTAGTGTCACACAGAGGGATCAGTTTGGTATCGACATGAGCAAAAACCAGTACACCTTTTGAGGGGTTCAGAGGTGCAGGTTTTAGACCGCCACACTCATCAGCATACGGGTTTTATTCAAAAGAGTGAAGAATTATTGTTAACATTAGTGCTGCCACACTAGATATAATACAAGTGTTGTCAGAAAGGGAGGCTTCCAACCCTAACTGCATGTAATTGTGACCTGTTAGGAATGTAGAACGGTGGTTTACATACACAGAACAGTACAGTACTGTGTATTTGTCAGGGTTTAAACATTTCAACACTGATAAAAACCTGTTAGTATACCTATCGTGAGTACAAACAGCGTGCAATGCGTGGTGACAGTAGCTACTTGATAATATCAATTGTCAAGGTTTGAACATTTCAACGCTGATAAAAGCTTGTTAGTATGCCTATTGTGAGTACAAGCCGCGTGCAATGCACGGTAACAATAGCTACTTGATAATATACAATCAGACAAGCTAATAGTTCAGGCTGTGAAAATCAGAGCAAAAATGTTTGGAAAACCACTGTAACAATAGCGACTAGGTGTTGTACAATAAACAAGCTAAAAGCAGTTCAAAGACTTAAATTTAGTGCAATAAAAGTATTCAAAGTATTCAAAAGTATTCAAAAGACATTTACAATGTATATAACTTACTGGCAGGCACTGACCGCAGAGACCAGGGAGAGAACCAAGTTGGGATTCCAGGGATTAAAAAATGGCGCCACAAGTGTGGCCTTATATTTATAGGTTTCTATGAGGGAAGGAGGAGGATAACTACGTAGTAGAGGGGGAGGTGATTTCTTGGGTACTCAGTAAATTGAGCCAGTCCTGCGCTAGCAAAAACAATCAGTTCCACAGTAAAATTTGTTATTACGTAATGTAATTTGGTGGAAATGCTGTTTGTCAACTAATTTAAGTGTAGGTTACTTTAGTTCAATAGGGTGTGTTAGCTGCTCTGACAGTTTATTCATGACTATGTCTAAGAAAACTATAACTATTGTTAGTAAGAAGTGTTTTACTTTTATTCTCCTTTAGTTTAAGGTTCTGATTCTCCTTTTTCTAGGGACCCCCTAGGAGTGAGGGTTAGATGGACTATACTGCCATCCTGTGATTAAAAAAAGGAAACACGCTCCCTAATGGAGGGTGACTAAATAATTATATCAGGGTTAGCTGTTTAGGGGGGTGGCTGGTCCGTGTGGTGTGCAAGCCAGTAGTTAACAGTTTCAGGGGTGAAATACAATTATACTACAGTAGGTAGACCTACTTTTTGTTTAAACACTTGACAATTGGAGGTCCTGTTTTGGTTGGAGGGTTGAATAGCTGCTCTACTGTCTTCAGGACTAGGGAGTAGCCAAGGGCAGCGTCCTTCCTAGGTATTCTAGCTGTAAAAGGAGGAAAGGAACATGTGAGACACTAACTACATGAGTGAGGCAGAGAGAAGAAAGGGGTTAGCAGTAGTGGGGTGGAGGTGCAGTATAACAAAGTAAAGGTGCTTTGGGTGGAGGTAAGAGGTGGCTTATATTGCTAGGATAGTTAAGATGGGGAGAGAGTTAGGTAAAGATGTTCATAAGATGAGGGAAGTGATTGCAAAGTAAGGCCTATTATGAAATAACAGAGAAGGGGGGGGGATATACTTATCACAGTAATAAATATACAGCTGTATCACAACACATTGCACTTTAGATCACTCTAAGCCTCTACAAATGGGAGTACCCGGCAGTTAGGAATTAGCGGCAGTTGCACTATATAAGCTTAAAACCTTTACAAATGAGTGTACCCAGCATTGAAGAGTTATCAGCAGATGCTCTGTAAAGCATAAAAAATGTCATATCACTTAAGCAATAATTGATAGTTAGAATTAACAGATGCTCTATGAATGCATAAAATATTTCATGTTCACTAAACAATAAATGATATTTGTAAATAACAGCAATTCCTACAATGCTCTATAAAAACATAAAATATTTCAAATCCCCTAAACAATAAATGATAGTTGGAATTGTGGGCAATTTCTACAATAAGACTGAAAAAGTAACACTACCTATCCCTTAAACACAAACATTTATCCTGATTCTCAACCCTTTGGCGGTAATTAGAAAGCAGTGTGACTATAAATGCCAAATAAGTATGGTTTTTGTAAACGGTTTGGCTACCGAGTGGTTCTAATAACCCTACTCGCTTAGGAATCAATTATAGCATGCATAAGTCGATGTCGCCACTTTCATTAAGGCTTTAATGCAGAAACTGGAGTTATTTCCACAATACAGGAGTTATTTAGGTTTATGGAAATGCAAAGACTATGTGGTAACTACGCACGAGATAGTTGCTATATCACCTACTGGAACGGGTAGTAGCGGCCGAGGTTTACCATCTCTGGGTTTTGACTATATAGCGACTGGGTGTGCGAAGGCTTAGACAACACACTAGTGTCACATAGAGGGATCAATTTGGTATCGACATGAGCAAAAACCAGTACCCCTTTTGAGGGGTTCAGAGGTGCAGGTTTTAGATCGCCACACTCGTCAGCATATGAGTTTTATTCAAAAGAGTGAAGAATTATTGTTAACAGCGCATTAGCGCTGCCACACTAGATATAATACTGTCAGAAAGGGAGGCTTCCAACCCTAACTGCATGTAATTGCGACCTGTTAGGAATGTAGAATGGTGGTTTACATACACAGAACAGTACAGTACTGTGTATTTGTCAGGGTTTAAACATTTCAATGCTGATAAAAGCCTGTTAGTATGCCTATCGTGAGTACAAGCAGCGTGCAATGCACGGTAACAGTAGCTACTTGATAATATCAGTTGTCAGGGTTTGAACATTTCAACGCTGATAAAAGCTTGTTAGTATGGCTATCGTGAGTACAAGCCGTGTGCAATGCGCGGTAGCAATAGCAACTTGATAAGATACAAAATAACAGTTCAGGCTGTGAAAATCAGAGCAAAAATGTTTGGAAAACCACTTTAACAATAGCGACTAGGTATTGTACAATAAACAAGCTAAAAGCAGTTCAAGGCCTTGAATTTAGTGCAATAAAAGTATTCAAAGTATTCAAAAGTATTCAAAAGACATTTACAATATATACAACTTACTGGCAGGCACTGACCGCAGAGACCAGGGAGAGAACCAAGTTGTGATTCCAGGGATTAAAAAATGGTGCCACAAGTGGGGCCTTATATTTATAGGTTCTTATGAAGGAGGATAAATACGTAGTAGAGGGGAAGGTGATTTCTTGGGTACTCAGTGAACCAAGCCAGTCCCGCGCTAGCAAAAACAATCAGTTCCACAGGTAAATTAGTTATTACTTAATGTAATTTGGTGGAAATGCTGTTGGTCAACTAATTTAAGTGTAGGATACCTTAGTTCAATAGGGTTTATTAGCTGCTCTGACAGTTTATTCACGACTATGTCTAAGAAAACTATAACTGTTGTTAGTAAGAAGTGTTTTACTTTTATTCTCCTTTAGTTTAAGGTTCTGATTCTCCGTTTTCTAGGGAGCAGCTAGGAGTGAGGGTTAGATGGACTATACTGCCATCCTGTGGTTAAAAAGAGGAAACACGCTCCCTAGTGGAGGGTGACTAAATATTTATATCAGGGTTAGCTGTTTATGGGGGATGGCTGGTCTGTGCGATGTGCAAGCCAGTAGTTAACAGTTTCAGGGGTGAAATACAATTATACTACAGTAGGTAGACCTACTTTTTGTTTAAACACTTGACAATTGGAGGTCCTGTTTTGGTTGGAGGGTTGAATAGCTGCGCTACTTTCTTCAGGACGAGGGAGTAGCCGAGGGCAGCGTCTTTCCTAGGTATTTTAGTTTTTGTTTAAACACTTGACAATTGGAGGTCCTGTTTTGATTGGAGGGTTAAATAGCTGTGCTACTGTCTTCAGGACTAGGGAGTAGCTGAGGCAGCATCTTTCCTAGGCATTCTAGTGGCAGTCACTGACCGCAGAGACCAGGGAGAGAACCTAGTTGGGATTCCAGGGATTAAAAAATCAAAAAATTTAATTAATTTAATAATAAACAATTAAAAAAAACTGCTTTTTTTAAGATGGCTGAAAAACCTTCCAGTTTTAAAAAAATACAAAGAGTGTGGGCATAAGATCTCTCTGTCAGGTGCGCATGTCTCTTGTGTTTATTGCTTAGGCCCAACATATGTAAAGTTGTTGTGTAATATTTGCAAAGCTTTTAATCTGTGTGCCTTAGCTGATCACAAGAATAAGCTTATTCTGAAAGGTCTTCTGCTAACAACGTTCGCATACTCATTATCTTGAGGTCAAACCTCCAAATTAGACAAAAAGGAGCCCAGAAAACTGTTGTTAGACTCTTCTGGATCCTCCACTCCATCTTCCGATCCTACCACGGAGCCCGCCCATAAAATGTCAAAACAGCTGAATCTGAAGACTAAATCTTTGGATCAGTCTACCTCAGATGTCCGATCTGCTTCATTTGATCCAACACTTTTGGATCCGAACAGCTCCCTTGGACCCCCTCTGCATCCTGTCTGAACTCTGTTCATTCCCAGCTGCCTTCACCTTTTTAGGGAGACGTTGACATTCTAGATCCCTTTCAGTAGCATCTTCAACTCATTCTTCCATGAGCCTGACATAAGCAGATCTGGGCAGAATAATGATGAGGTTTCTATTGGCACAGATTCAGATGGGAGTTCTTCTGGCTCCTACCTCTTCAGGTTCAGAGATCTTTACTAGTGCTACTCCACCCATCTTGAATCCCTATCTGATCCTACCCTTGGCTTCATAGTCCTTGGATCTAAGTCTTCCAGGACTGTCTGTATTGGAAACGAAGATTTTAGTATCTTCTACTTTGATACATTATCTGCCCCTCTAAACCTCAATATTGTACAGCTCAGCTCAGACCTCTGTCTAGGATGAGCTGGCTTCAGGCCACAGGGAGATGACAGTCTAGAAGCATATCTTCTTGCCTCCATTGTCCTTTTTCTTCCCAGAGAATTCTGCCTTTGAGGTGGTGGAGACAGTCTACTTCTAGAGGACAGACAATTCCACCCCACTCAGATCTGCCTTCTGAATCCCATATGTCTTTGTGCCTTGAGCCTCAACACTCTACTCCATAGTAACTATCAGCCAAAAGCCTCCAGTCTATGCAGCAGGGTATACTTATATCTTCTGATACTTCTCTGGAAAATCCCACCAAAGATGTCCCTAGTAAGACAATGTTCTTCTCAAGAGTCTGTCACAGAAGATACCAATTTTGATGAGGGGGAAGGGTTCCCAAGATCCCCACCTGATGGCATCTCCTTTGGAGACATCCTGGACATCCTCAAGCAAAGGGGTGGATAGTCTACTGATAACACTTCCCAAGAGGAATTGGTATTCCTGGAAACCTTTGGGTCCAGCCCATCTACATCCTGGGTGACTCTGCCCACCAATGAGCTAATTGATTTGATCTCTAGGCAGGCATGGAAGGAACCTGACTCTGTTAAGTTGATCCCCAAGAGACCAGACAGAATCCTGGCACCACCGAAAGGAAGAGAATTTTTGAGCAAAGGAGTACCAGTAGATGCCATGGTCATAGTGGTGGCAACAAAGAAGGAACTTGTGGAGCAGAGTTCATTTGTCCGTCCCCCTAACAGAGATTCCATGGCGTTAGACGGATTTGAGAATTCACTGAATTATTTGGCACACTTCACCAGACTTCAGAGGGATTTGATTAAAGAACTTTCCAAATCCTTATCCAGAACAATTACTTCTGAGGTACAGAGATCTATTGCCTCACAGTTGGCTCCCTACAATCCATCACAAATCTGTCCATGAGGCTCATTTCACATGCAGCTGGAGGTACCTCAAGGTGGTGGGTTCAGGCATTTCCATTAGGAGACATGCTTTGATGTGCCTGTATGATTTTGCAGAGCCCTTCACGTCCTCCTTTGTCAATGCTCTCTTTCACAGAAGTTCTTTGTTTGGCCCTAAAGTTAAAGACATACTCTCCAGATGTGAGCAAGATGTAAGATCCTGTCTGCGGTGGGCATATGTTTTTCGACTTCTCAAAGAACCTTCTCTAGGAATCAACAAGGTGGTTGAAAAACATAGTTCAGAAAGTCCCAGAGTCCTTTCCATGATCCATATAGAGATAGTTCCCCCAAGGGCAGAGGGGGAATCTCTAATGGAAGATGCCACCTGTGTGACAGAGAAGGCCCCCAGAACCAGGGCTCCAGAGATTCTTTCTCTGACAGACCCTACCAGCGCCCCTGAAAGGAGCCCCAATTGTCCACCTCTGGAAACAGCTAGGGGTTGTCTATCCCTGCATCAGAGAGCCTGGCTAGGCATTACAAAAGATACATGGGTGCAGAGGATTATTTCCAGAGGTTATGTAATACCCTTTTCATGACCCCCCTCCCCCTTCAACAGAAACAAAATTCCCAATGTTCTATCCAGTCAGAGAAAAGCAGCAGCTCTAGAAATAAAAAAAGCTGCTAGAAAAAAAAAAGTCATCCAAGAGGTCCCCCCAGACCAGAAAGAGTCCGGAACTTACTCAAGATTCTTTTTATTGCCAAAGAAAATGGGACTGGAGACCAATTTTGGATCTCAGCAATTTGAACAAATCAGTTCAGTATACAAAGTTCTGGGTGGCCATGGTTTAGTCCATTTTGCCTTTCCTGCACAAAGACGACTGGATGTGTTCAACAGATCTTCAAGAGGATGCGTACTGTCACATAAAAATGAACAGATGATTCAGGAGATACCTACGCTTCTGGCTGGGACCCAGTCATTACCAATTCAGACCCCTGCCTTTTGGCCTCACCACAGCCTCCAGGGTATTTACCAAATGCATGACAGTAGTAGTAGCTCACTTGAGACTACAGGTATTTCAGATGTTTCTGTACTTAGACGACTGGCTCATAACCACTCCAACCAAGCATCTTCTGATAAAAGCACAAGAGTAGGTATTCCATATTTGCTCTCATCTAGGAATTACCATCATCACAACAAATCTCATCAGTGACAGCCTCTCTTCCCTTACCAAGGGTATAAACTATTCGATTTAAAAATATAATTCAAAATTCTTCTCTATCAGCTCAGTTGATTCTACAAGCCTTGGGGTCAATGTCCACTGCTATAGTTCTGGTACTGTTATCAAGATACCATATGAAAATTCTTCAATGGACTCTAGCAACTTAGTGGTCCATTTTGTACCAACCTGTGTCCACCCAGATCAGAATAACTCAAGCATGCAAAATGTACCTCTTGTGGTGGATTCACTCAGATCGAATATTACAAGGCCAGCCCTTCATTCTTCCTCAGCCCAAAGCCCTAGTGACCACAGACACTTCCCAAACTGGGTGGAGTGGACACTTCTTGGGAAAGACACTCCAAGGGACCTGATCCCCCAAAGAGACCAACACACATATCAGTATCTTAGAAATGAGAGCAGTACTCCTCACGTTGCAGGCTTTTCAGAACTCTCTCCTTTTTGAGACTATTGCGATTCAGACAGACAATATGTCAGTGGTATGATATATCAACAAACAGGGAGAAACCAGATCTTACCCCCCTGTGCTGAGAAGCTCTCATAGTGTGACAATGGGTGATCTCATTCAATAGATTTCTGATAGCAATGCACATTCCAGGGAAATCCAACGTAATAGCAGAAAGTTTAGCAGGTCCATTTTATTGCCTCACAAGTAGTCTCTCAGCATGACAGTTGTGTAAAAGATATTCTGCCAGTGGAACCAACCTTGCTGTAACCTCTTTGCATCTCCCTTTAACAAGTGCAGAAGATGCTTTGCCCTCACTGGGGGAATCACAGACACACGCTGGCCTCCATGATTGCCCCCCCCCCAGTCTCCTCTATGCCCCAAGTTTCTCCAGAAAGCATCTCAACCAAATAGCATAGTCATCCTTGTTGACCCTTATTGGCCTCATCAAAATTGGTTCCCCTTTCTTTGGCCATGTCTAGTTCACCATCCATGGATTCTGGATCCAATTCCAGGTCTTCTGTCTCACTCGACAGACATAATTCACTTGGATATTTAAGGCCTAAAGCTGACTGCATGGCTTCTCCACTTCCACTGACAGCTAGACAACCCAGACTCTCCTCTCTTATCCATCATATTCTTTTATCTTCCCATATAGCTTCCACTAGGAAGATTTACAAAAGTAAATGGAATAGATTTGTTTTATTTTATTTTGGGCACAAATGATGTCAACATCCTACAAGAGGGTCTTACACAAACAAATGATTGGTGCCAAAGTCATGGCCTTAAACTCAATGCAAAAAAATGTATTATCATCCCTTTTGGTAAGAGTGATGTTCCTGCTAACTACCACATCAATAGCAACACCTTAAGTACACATTCAGTGGTAAGAGACCTGGGCACACAGGTTGACAGCAATCTTACCTTTAACCACCATGTATCCACAGTGGTAAGAAGGGCGTTGTATATGGCTCATCTCATAAGTAAGGGTATTGTGTCCAGAAAAAATAGAAGTTATAACCTCCCTGTAGTCTTCCCTCATCAGGCCAATAATTGAGTATGATGCCCCTTTTCGTATGTACCTTTCCAAGCACCTACAGCAACTGAAGAGAAGACAAAGGTTCCTCACAAGGAAAATTCAAGGTCTTCAGCATCTGTCCTGTGTAGATCATTTGAAATCACTGTCACTTTATTCTGTTTCATACAGACTACTCAGAGACGATCTCTGCCTTGCATACAAGGCAGTCTCCAACCCTGCATTATTGGAAATGCTGCATCTCCGTAAGTCAAATGCTACACAGGTTACTCGCTCTAAAGACCTTAACCTGGCATGTGACATTAACAGAACCAGCTGGAGGGACAGATTTGTCTCCCATGGGTTACCACACCTTTGAAACAGACTCCCACTTCATGTCAAACAGAGCATCTCATTGGCTGTCTTCAAACGCAATCTGGATGATTGGATGGGTAACCATAAATTCACCCCCAGGGTTCCACCTATGTCCCTTTTGGACAGACGAAATGGTTGCTGATTGTAGAAATAAAGGTAGAACTCGGCTAGGCTTGTAAGGGCCCTAGGGCCATCAGCCTATTACTTCCTGTGGTCCTATGAACAGAAAGACACTGACCCTTTTTCAGCACCAGTACATAAAATCTTAAGGTTTTGGCTACAATTTTTAATGAAGGGGATAGCTCCTCAACTATTAAAGTATAACTAGCTGCCATTTTTAATTTCCATATAGGAGTTAATAATTTCACTTTAGCTTCTTCAAAACTTTTTAAGGCCTTTTATAATGGGTACTTTTCTTCTGAGACCCCCCTTTTAATGATCCAACTCTGCCATGAGATTTGAAATTAGTTTTACAAGCTTTAACTCAATCTCCATTTGAACCATCAGCAAAATGTGAATTAAAATTTTTAACCTGGAAAACTATCTTTTTGATAGCTATAACCTCTGCTCGAAGAGTCTCTGAACTTCAAGCCTTATCTTCTAAGCTTTCTTATTTAATTTTCCAGAAAGATAAGGTAGCAATACAAACCAACCCATCCTTTCTTCCTAAGGTGGTGTCAGAATCCACCATCAATCAGTCTATTAATATTCCAGTTTTCTTTCCAAATTTCACGAACAAAGAATACATAGGTTCATAGGTTCATACTAGGCTATCTGCCCTAGGGCATTTACAAGCCTAGCCAGAGTGTGTTTGGCTTTCGCCACCCATTTTAAAATAAATTTTGCTATGCCCTTTTTCGAGGTTAGTATACTGTGCATCTGTCTAACAGTGACACAGAAGTGATATCCGGAGTAAATCTATGATCTCCCATCCACTCATCAAGATTCCTCTTGAAGAGAGTCAATGAGGGACTCTGCCTAACCTGGACTGGGATTTTATTCCAGAGTGAAGGGAGCCTCTGGGTTATGAATCTGTCCCTCCAGCATGTCCTATTTATTTCAGTGCTGAGGTTCAAGTCTCTCGAGCGCGTAGCTCGATGGGATTTGGATTTTCTGAGGTGCAGCATGCCCATTAATTCCGGGTTGGACATGGCTTTATATGTCAGGCACAGATCCCCTCTGAGCAGGTGGTATGCCACTGAGTAGAGCTGGAGTTTCTTTAACCGGGCAGCATATGGCATCTGTTTGAGCCCTTTGATCCTCTTGGTGAGGTACTTTTGGGGTCTTTCCAGTTACTGCAGGTGTCTGGTAAGGTACATCCCAAAAGGGGCATTGTACTCAATTATGGGCCTGATGAGGGATGAGGGATGAGTAAAGAGGCACGATGACCTCCCCTGATCTAGATGTGAATCCCTTCATGATTAGGTGGGCTATATAAAATGATTTTCTAACCACTTTGGCCACGTGGTTGTCGAATTAGAGATTGCTATCAACTTGGGTCCCCAGGTCCCTAATTACTTCTTCCGTACTTAATGGATTACCATCTATGTGGTAATTTGTGGGCACTTTGTTTTTGCCGA
This sequence comes from Protopterus annectens, assembly GCF_019279795.1. Taxonomy (NCBI): domain Eukaryota; kingdom Metazoa; phylum Chordata; order Ceratodontiformes; family Protopteridae; genus Protopterus; species Protopterus annectens. The sequence continues at coordinate 254,129,346 of NC_056736.1, read as the reverse complement.
AGGGGATGACTATACACTTTTTGGTGTTTAGCTTGAGGCCATGGCTCTGGCACCAGTTGTCGGTTTCTATAATGCCCTTTTGTAGGATGCTTGTGTCGGCTGGAGAGTCGATTGTGGCACCCAGTTTGCAGTCATCTGCAAACTTGGTCAGCCACAGTCCTTCCATGTTGGCCTGTACCTCTGAGAAATATATACCGAACAAGAGAGGTCCCAGGACTGAGCCTTGTGGGACGCCACTTGTAACTGGTTTGGAGTCTGACATGGCTCCAGCAATTCTAACCATGTGGGTTCTGTCCTTGAGCCAGTTTGCAACCCATCTAGTGACATAGGGGTTTATATTTAAGCTGGTGAGCTTATCTATAATGCCCGAGTCGGGTATTGTATCGAAGGCTTTTGCGAGGTCCAGGTAGGCTGTGTGGACCACCTTCCGCTCGTCAATGGCCTTGGTGACTGTTTCAAAGAAATTGACCAGGTTTAAGAGGCAGGATCTGACCTTAACAAAGCCGAACTGGGTAGGATCCAGTGTCTGTAGGTCCCCAATATCTTTATTGATGAGGTCCATGATGATCCTTTCCATAGCTTTGCAGACCAAGCTAGTCAGGCTTATGGGGCGATAGTTTCCAGGATCCGTTGAGGCACCACCTTTGTGGAGAGGGACCACTGTTGCTGTACGCCACTCTTTGTGTAAGGCTGAGATTGAACAGTAGTTTTATGTTTGGGTTTAGTTCTTCTTGGAGTTCATGTAGGACGCAGCCCGGGACACCGTCTGGTCCCATTGATGCTGTGTTTTTGCTTTAGAGGGCGGCTCTTACCTGAGCATCTGAGATGTCAGGGGCAGCACTCTGCTGGGATAGATATTTGCCTTTTGGTGGGAAGGGGAGAAGTTTGCTGAACCTGTCAGCTAGGATGTTGGCAATGTCTGTGGGTTCGGTGTATTTTTTGTCATTTTGAACTAATTCTGACATAACTAAAGAAAGCCTTGTGATTATCCTTAGTGTCCTGTGCAATTTTTCTCTCAAAGCTGGCCTTAGATGATTTTATGAGTGCCCATAGTTTTTTGCTAATACTGATCAGAGATGCCTTCCCTTTTTGGGATTTTGCTCTATCATGTAGTAGCTTCCTCCTTCTAATGTATAGTTTGTTTATGGCTGGGATCCACCAGACAGGACGCCTGCCTTTGGAGGATTGGGTCTTGGTTTTGTTTGGGATTGCATGATCCATGCATTCCTGAAGGTGTTCATAGAATGCGTTTATAAAGGATTTTGCGGTCTGGGCCATATTTTCCACAGGCCCGGGGGCTTTGAAGGATTCCACCTCGGTTTTGAGGAGTGTGAAATTTGCTTTAGAGAAGTTTTTCACTGTGGTTTTCTGGGCAGGGGCTGGGGTTGGGATGTGAATGCCTAGTGAGATTAGTTTATGGTCTGATCTTACCAGTGAGGGATACACTTCTGGTCTGGAGCATAGAGTCCCCATGTTGGTGATGAACAGGTCCAGTATGTTTTCCCCTCTTGTAGGAGTGGTAACAAGCTGTTCCATAGCATTTGAGTGTATAAATTCTAGGAACCTTTGGGCTAGGGTGTTGGAGCTAGAGTAATGCTCCCAGTCTATGTTTGGGTAGTTGAAGTCGCCCAATATAATGGTGTTTGGAGAGACCTTCATATTTTCCAGTGTTCTCAGGAAGGCCGAGTGGGGTTCCTGGGTTTGGGAGGGTGGACTGTAGCAGGCTATAAACTGGAAGGCAGTTTTACCCACTGTTAGTTGCACATGGATAGTCTCTGATGCTTCGTGCTGCGCCAGCAACCTGGAGGTGTGGGTATCTTTGACGAATATTGATACTCCCCCTCCTTTTGTGGTTCAGTCCAAATTTTGGGGCCGAAAAACATGGTATGAGGTATAACCTGGTAGTGCTGGGGTGCTCTCGGGAGCCTTGAACCAGGTTTCTGTTACTGCACAGATATCGATGTTCTCCATGCTAAGGAGAGTTTCAAGTGCGTGCATTTTGAGGTTTAGACTTCTGGCATTGAGTAGCATTACTCTTAGTTTCTTATCCCTTGTGATACCTATGGAGGTAGGTTTGTGTTTTGAGCCTTGCCTAAAAAAGGCACTATGGGGGTGGCAAGAGCCTTTGCTAATATCCAAAAGCCCAGGGGTGACAGGTGCAAGCCGTCCCTAGCAAAGCATCGTGGCTTGTCGAGCATGTCATCCCAAGCTGACAGGCATTGGATCCCCTTTGAATGACACCAATACCTAAGCCAATTGTTGAAATTGATCATCTTGTCTTCATACTGTGGCATCATTCTTAAGATGTTACTCAAGGTCAGGGTCATACCGGCCTGGGCTACATGTTACATTTGTTGGATGTTCACAGATAGTTACGTTTCATAGAACAAAGGATTTCAGAAAAATAGGTTAATTATTCCTTTCTTTCTTTTGAGGAATCAAAACTGGGCAAGCCAGTTGCCAAAGTAACTTTAGCCAAATGATTAACTGATTGCATTTCATTTGTCTATAACAGATTGAGTTTGTCTTTGTCAAAACCATTAAGATCCCATTCCTCCAGGTCCATGGCAACTTCATCAGTATTTTTAATAAAAACCAAACCACCAGTCTGACCAAACAATGAAGGAAACCACCAGCAATAGTGAAAAACACAGTTTAACATCACTTTCGTCTCAAAAGACTTCTTCAGAATGAAATAAAATGCACACAGCAGCATCCCCTTATATATCAAATCAAAATAATTACCTAATAAAACAATCAATTACTTAAAGTGCACTAGCCAAAGGAATACAGTCATTTAAAGACACACTTCTAATAACATAACATAGACAGTTCATTTTAAAATCTTCAGTCTTCTATTCTTCAGAAAACATTTAATAGCACTGAGACATTAATACCAGGTTTTTTGTCAGCTCCTAGCGTGAGCTGCCACATAGTTTCTCTTTGTTCCAATTGGTCCATATAGGACCCCCCCTTATATTTTTAACTACATGTTCCAAAACAGCAAAGAGAAACTTTTTAAAACCACAATATGTAATGGAATGTTTAAATAGAGCATTGTTGATGTTCTTAGTTCTAATACAATAATAGTGTTCTTTAATTCTTTAAGTGATCGTGTGGACTTACCTACATAAAATTAATTGCACACAGAACAAACAGCAAGATAGACTATGCCACTAGTATTGCAATTGTATATGCCATCACTGGAAAGTGTCCTGTTCATACAGGGTAAATCAATATAGGGTCCCTTTAAAATAAAATGACATGAAGAACAAAAACCACATTTATATACCCCCTTACAGCGTCTGCTGTTGTCAGTGGTACTTTTATATATGGAGTCAAATTGTAACCATTTTTTTTAAACAGTCAGTTTTTTTATATACAAAATTTGGTCTATCACCTACAATTTGTATTAATTCGCTATTTCCACATAAGATGTTCCAGTTTCTAGTAATAATGGACCTGATGTTAAATGCATCAACAGACATAGCCAAAATACAAGAAGTACCAAAAGTATTTGGGTTAGTGTTGTTAAAACTTAAATTATTAACACCTGTGACTCCATGTGGCTTATTTGTAATAGTAGTAAAACCATTTTTCAAAATCGGTTGAAAATCAGAAGCCCTTCTTGTTCTAATTTCATTAGCTAGTTTGCCAAGTAAATCTGAGGGGTAACCTCTAACCAAAACATATTCTGTATAAAGCTGGCTTCTGATTCAAAATCAGCTTCTTCAGAAATCATTCGTGAAGCATGAATAAACTGATCCTTCAGTATATTATTTTTCATAAAAACAGGATGGTTGCTCAAGTAATGCAAATAACAGTTAACAAGTCTCCTTCCTATGTATTCAACTTGTGAAACAATTATTAGAAGTATCCCAAGTCAGGGTAACATCCAAAAACGCAATGATAGCCCAGCATTCCCCAATACAAATTTTAAAAAAATCACTGAAATTATTAATACTATCACAAAAAGAATGAACCTGCTCTATGCCACCTTCCAGGATAAAAAACAAATCATCCACATATCTGCCATAAAAAACTATATGATATTGCTCCATAAACAGGTCTGAGAACACTATGCTCCCACCACCCAAGAACTAGATTGGCGTAAGCCGGGGACTCAGCAGACTCCATAGCTACCCCTCATCTACTTGTAAATTTTCTTCTTAAATAGAAAATAATTATTAAACACTAGTTCTATTAAAGTGCATAAAACAAATATGCTGTCAGAATGAAGGTGAGCTACATTTCCCAAGAACTGTCTAACAAAATCAACCAATTGATCATGGGGGATGCTCGTAAACAATGATTGAACATCCACTGTAAACAAAATGTTCTTCTTAGATTCAAAGGAATATACAGAACTAAAAGTCCTAATCAAATCCAAAAAATGCCATGAGTCCTTAATAAATGAACCTAATTTTTGGACTAGTGGACTTAACATGAAGTCAACTACTAAAGAAATACCTTCTGTGACTGAATTTGGTGAAGATACTATGGGTCTAAATGGGGGGGGGGGGTTCAAGATTTTTTTGAATTGTGGGGATACCAAACATGGTCCCCAAAAGTGGATGTTCAACTAACATAAAATCATACATGTCATTAGTAATATACCCATTGACCCACAGATCATATAAAATAGAATGTAAACTGTGATATGCCTTAAAAAACAGCTGTTGACTAATGAATATTCAGTCTCAATACTTAGCATATTTTCCATAGAGTTGACATATTTATCTTGTTCAATAATTACCAGCCCCCCTCCCTTATCAGCTTTCATAAACCGAAGGTGGCTTAAAGACCTCAATTCTTTTAAGACTGTTCTTTGAGCTCTAGTAAGATTATAAAACTTATAATCTACCTTAATGTGAACAAGTTGTCTGATGTCTTCAGTGCAACAGTTTTCAAAAACACATAAGGTGTTAGTTAAGGAGGGAGTAATGGTACTTGGTTTGGCAAACAGACATTTATTAAACTCCATACTAGAAAAAACATAACTTAAATTTAGTTTACGACAAAACATTTTTAAATCCAACAATGTGTGTCCTAAATTCATCCTTTTGCTAGGCAAAGAGTTAAAACCAAGCCCTAAAACAAATAACTGATAAGAAGTAACTGAATAACAAGATAGATTATAATTTTTTCATTCAAAAAGTCAGTATTAGAATGTTCAGTAAAAGCAGTTACTTTTTCTTGTTCCTTGTGGAAGTCTTTCTTGTTGACATGTCGCCCGTCTCGTTCTGAAATAAAACAGGTCTCTTCTCTAAAGGGACTCGCCCTGCATTAAGTGGAATCTAACCAAAACCATTAATTTCATCCCGCTCACCACCAGAAGTATCAGAGATATCATTCATATCTAATAAGAAGTTATGTACCTACCATAACGTTCCATGTTAGTTGTCTTCTCTCGCCTTCTTTCTTGCTTGATGGGTTCGGAGCCGATCCTCGGCTCCGACTCACACTGCTAAGCTCGAGAGTCACTTTTACCAGCTCGAGGCAGCCCCATATCCCATGATGCAAGGCGGTAAGTACCCAGATCTCGTTTGATGACAAAGGGCAATAGCACCAAGCATAAAAACACTTCCAAAAGGAAGAAAGAAAACTTACAGGATGGAAGAAGGACCAGGTCTGAATGGTCTTCAGCATAATAATTTCTTATAGAAAGGTCTGTCCAGGCCTGGGGGAAGGAGGGAGAGTCGCAAGAAAGAAGGCGAGAGAAGACAACTAACATGGAACGTTATGGTTGGTACATAACTTCTTAATATTAAGTTGTCAATCTCGCCTTCATTCTTGCTTGATGGGACCGCGTCCCTAGCACCTCTATCCTGGGTGGCTCAATGGAACAAACTCTTGAGGACTGTAGAGCCAAAGCTGGCTCTGTCCCTGGAGGCCAAGTCCAATTTGTAATGGGAAACAAAAGTGTGAGGAGTGGCCCAAGTGGCCGCTGCACAAATAGTGTCTAAAGGAAGTCTAGCTTGAAAGGCTGTAGAAGTAGCTAAGCTCCTAGTTGAATGTGCTTTAGGTTTTGAGCACAGCTGTTTTCCCCTGAGCAGATAAATTTCAGAGATGACCGAAGAAAGCCATCTGGACAAGGTCACTTTAGAAACAGGAAGGCCTTTTTATTATCCATAGGAAACAAAAAGTTGATCAGATTTTCTAAATTTTTGTTCTGTCCAAATAATATCTAAGTTGACGGTGGACATCAAGATAATGTAGCTTTTGTTCAGCTCTGTCTGAATAGTTTGGGAAAAATACAGGGAGATCAATGGATTGATTCAAATTGTTCTTTGAAGCGACCTTAGGCAAAAAGGTTGGATTAGTTCTCAAAGATACTCTGTCTTTGTGAAAAACCAAATAGGGGGGGTCGAACCGATAGAGCATGAAGTTCAGACACCCTCCTGGCCGATGTAATAGCCACTAGGAATAAAGTTTTCCAAGAAAGAAATTTCAGGAACAAGAAACAGCTGGCTCGAAGGGGAAGAATCAAGGATGTCAGCACTAAATTTAGATCCCACTGAGGAGGAGGATTCCTGATTGGAGGCTTTAGTAGGAAAATTCCTTTCAAGAAGGCCCTGCAGAGCCTATGGGACATAATATTATGATCTGCTATCCCGACATGAAAATTGGAAATAGCAGCCAATTGAACTCTGACTGTGGAAGAAGAGGAGCCTGCATGAAAAATCTCTGCTAAGAAGTCCAGGACTGCCTGAACAGGGGCAGTGAAAGGATCAATATTCTTGGCCATAGCCCAATAAGAGAAACGTTTCCATTTGCTTGTATAAATCCTCCTGGTAGAGGATTTTAACGAAGCTACTATGATGTCTCTAACTGGTTTAGAGATCAAAGGAAGCCTGGCTAAGGAAGGAAGTGGAGCAACCATGCTGTGAGGTTGAGAGAAGGGATAGACCGGTGCAGCTGACCCGATTGGTGAATCAGAAGATCTGGCACTGGGTCCAGATGCCACGGCTGCACCAAAAGGTGATGATGGAGGAGCGGGAACCAAACTTGTCGAGGCCAGTAAGGGGCAATAAGAATCTATTGGGCTTTCAAAACGGTAGCTTTCTGGATAACCTGAGGGATCAGAGGAAATGGAGGGAAGGCATAAAGAAGTCCCTGGGGCCAATCCTGGGTCAGAGCGTCTCTGGGGGGATGGCCTGGTAGAGGAAGAGGCAGAAGAAGTCTGGACATTTGCTGTTTTGGGGAGTAGCGAAAAGATCGCAACATGGACGACCCCATTCCAGAAAGATCTCTTCCGCTATAGATTGCTTGAGAGACCACTCGTGAGGCATGAGAATAGCTCTGCTCAATCTGTCCGCTACAATGTTGGTTTTCCCAGGGATATGCGTTGCTACCAGAAACCGATGAGAGGAGATCGCCCATTGCCATAGTCTGAGCGCTTCTCGACACAAGGGGTAGGACTTGGTTCCGCCCTGTTTGTTGATATACCAAACTACAGACATGTTGTCTGTGTGGACTGCAATTGTCCCTACGGGAAGAAAGTCGTTGAGGGCTTGCAACGTTAAAAGCACTGCTCTCATCTCCAGGACATTTATGGTGCAGATGGTACTCGAACGGCTGCCACATCCCATGAACCATCCTGCCCTGATAATGACCCCCCCACCCGATCAGGGAGGCATCCGTGGTGACAGTGGCTATCGGAGATGGGGGTACAAAGTACCTGCCTTGGTGAACCTGAGGAGATGTGATCCACCAAGCAAGATGATCTTTGCAAGTCTGTGTCACCAGAATCTGGTGACGCATAGGAAGTTGTTGGTATGACCACTGTGTGAACAGCATCCACTGAAGAAGGCGCATGTAGAATCGAGCCAGGGGAAGAAGAGTAATGGCCGCAGCCATGAGGCCTAATACCTTTAGAACCATTCTGGCCTGTACTTTCTTGTTGGCCAGAATGATCCTGACATGACTCTGAATGTCTGAAACTCTTTGACCTGTAAGGGTAGCTGACATCCGAACAGTGTTTAAGTTTGCGCCTATGAAGGTAATAGACTGGCAGGGCGATAAGGATGACTTTTGAAGTTGATCGAGATGCCCAAATGAGAACAAAGATTTATTGTGTAATCCCTGGCTTGTATAAGCTGATGCCTGGTGGTGGCTGACAGGAGCCAGTCGTCGAGATCGGAAACACCTGGAATCCTTGGCGTCTCAGGTGAGCCGTGACCACTGCCATGCATTTGGTGAACACTCTGGGGGCTGTAGTGAGACCAAAGGGCAGGGCTCTGAACTGGAAATGACTGGACCCCAGCCGAAGCGGAGAAATCTCCTGGAGCGTCTGTGAATTTTGATGTGATAGTGCATCCTGAAGATCTATTGAGCACATCCAGTTGTCCTTCTGTAAGAAGGGCAGAATTGACTGAAGAGTGACCATTCGAATCTTGTCTTCCTCACAGACTTGTTGAGTCTGCTGAGATCCAATATTGGTCTCCAGTCTCCCGTCTTTTGGGGACCAAAAGAACCTTGAGTAGATTCCGGCTCTGAATGGTCTGTTGTAACTGGCTGAATGGCTCTTTTGCAGTAGTTTTGAGACTTCTAACTCTGCAATTTCCCTTAGACCGGGTGGTACATCTGGAAGGGAATTTGAGGGGAAAGGACTTTCCTCGAAAGGAATTATGTAACCCTTGGATATGATCGACTGTACCCATCTGTCTTGAGTGAGGGAATGCCAGGCTTCTGGGTACAGTGATAATCTTCCCCGACTGCCTCCAAGGAGGGACAGCCGGGCAACATCTCAGGGATGCTGAAAGGGCTTGTCAGAGAGAGGCTCTCTGTTTCCCTGGTTTTGGACCCCTCTGCCTCTAGAGCGTCTGTTGTTGTTACCCCTCTGCCTCTAGGGGTAAACTGACCACGTGAATCCGGCGTGACTCCTTGGGATTTCTTGAACCACATTTTTCCACCTTTCTGTCCTTTGGGGTAAGGTCTAGAAGGGGTGGAAAACGGACTCCTACAGCAGAAAGAGTCTTGCCGTCCTGCTCGCACCTGGTCAAAGTTTCCTTCACCTGAAGGCCAAACAAAGCTGACCCATCAAAGGGAGAATTTGTGAAGGACGCCTTGAAGGGATCTGCAAAGTCACATAGCCGCATCCAGGCTCGGCGTCTAAGAGCCACACCTGTACCTGCGGCTCTACTGCTCCATCAGCAGCATATGATATTAACCGCATGGAGGAGTTCGCAATGGAATTAAGGGTTCCTAGCTGCGAAGCAATTTTTCTTGAGCTCCTGCAGCTGTAGGATCCTGTACTACTTCACCCAGCTCCTTAAGGATATCCCTCTGGAGTCTGGTGAAGTGACATAGGTAATTCAGCGAGCATAGCAAAGGTCGCTGAGGAAAACATCCGCTTACCGTACCTATCCATGGTCCTAGAGTCCTTATTAGGAGGATGGGCCAGTGGAAGGATCTGCAAGTTCCTTCTTGGTGGCAGCAGCCACCACCATGTCATCAGCGGGGACACCCTTAGTGAGGAATTGCTTGTCACACGGGGCAGTGATAAATTTTAAAGGCCTCCTAGGGACTGGCTCTACAGAGTCAGGAGCTGCCCACTTCGGGCAATAACCTGCATAAGGGGTCGAAGGCGGAGACACCCAGGAGGTGGAGGGCGAGATCCAAACGCCTCTAGGTATACTGACTCATCCTCAGAGGGATTGTTGGTGGGCCAGTTTCCCTCTGTTTAAGGAGTTCTAGGATGTCTGAGAAGGAGACATCCTCAGAGGATCTAGGGATCCCTCTGACTCATCAAAGTCAGTATCTGAAGTGACAGACTCGGGGAGTCTACATGTTTCCTCTTACAAGTCCTCTTCCTAGGAGGATCTCCGAAACATCAGGAGAATCCTCGGAAGGAAATTCCCAATGGGGAAACCTGAGGCGGAGGATCTCTGGGTCCTGTAGCAAGAGAAGTGGCAGAGATGTCAACAGGTACTATAGAGGGAGGAGCTACGGAACAGACTGCTGACTGATACCAGTGGCCAGCACACTCTTCATCACCTCGAATGCTCCCTCCCAGGCAGGTCCGAGAGAACCCGTTCGAAGAACTAGGAACTCCAGGGACCACCGAAGGAAGTCTCGAGGCAGATGTCGGAGCCGAGCTCACCAAGGCCGAGGCTCCAAGGGAAGCGGGTTCGGACAAGGGTCCGATGCTACTCACCCTCGGAGGAGACCATGGAAGCCCGACCACGAATCCCTCTAAGGAAGGTCTCGAAGAGGAGATAAGAGTAGAGGCTGAAGGAACAGAAGGGGTATCTGTCCTCCAGCCGTAGCAGTAACCATTCGAAGACTCCAACTCCAAGCTCTGGGGTAGAGTCGAAGGAGGAACTGTAACGGGTGTGGACCAACAGTCGTCTGTTGAGACGGACTATGTAACATTTGGGCCAGTGCCTGTGACTTAAGTAATCTGCTGACCACTCTCTAAGTCATGGTCTGAAAGTCTGGATGACCTTGAAGATCGGCTCCGATGGCTCCGTTCTGAAAGGAGAGGTGAAGCCGGGCGAAGTATCGGCTCCAAGGAAGGAGACCTCGACCTCTTCCTGGAATGAGCCATCGGAACCGATGAAACTATAGACCCTGTCGGAGCCGACAACTTATCGGAGCCGACAGGAAGCTCGATGCATCGGCTCCAGCGAGCCGATACAGCCACAAAGTAACGGTGTCGGAGCCGATCGGGCCGACACCGATGCCTGTGCCACATGGTGGTTGGAACCGATCGGAGCCGACACCGAGGTGGTCGATGCAGAATCGGCACCGATAGCCATCGGTGCGAAGGCTGTTAAGCCAGAATCGGCTCCAGCGGGCGATCTCGACTCAGAACGAGTCGGAGCCGAGGCCGCAGGCTTAGACACAGAAGCCTGGGCCTTGGAAGATTTGGCAGATTTAGATGGAGCCGACTTAGCGGAGAGCCCTCCGGCAAGAAGGTCCCTAAGTATCAGTTTGTTTCTTCTTTCCTGCAGGACTCTCTGGCTGAAGGAATGACAAATAGCACAGGAGTCCTGCAGGTGAAGAGGCCCCAGGCAATACAGGCAAGAAGTGTGACCGTCTGTCAGAGACATCTTCTGACAGCACGAGTCACACTTCTTAAAGCCTGAGACCCTCTCCTTTGACATGGTGTTTCACAACACACACACACACACACCAGTCAAAGAATTAAATTAAATAAAATACCAAAAAGGTATTACTAGAAAAACACACACACACACACCCTAACAGGGGGGGGATGGGATGGGTAAAGTTTGACTAAAAAAATTAGTAGAGACAGGGAATTTTCTGTCAGAAAATCTTTATAATTAACTTAAAACAAAAAATTAAAGGGTTTTTAGCAAAAAGGGGCTAAAATATCAAAGTAGTGAATCACTTACCAGGAGCTGGTAAAAGGAGGACCTCATAAGCGAAGCGGCAAACGAGATCTGGGTACTTACCGCCTTGCATCATGGGATATGGGGCTGCCTCGAGCTGGTAAAAGTGACTCTCGAGCTTAGCAAGTGCCGAGTCGGAGCCGAGGATCGGCTCCGAACCCATCAAGCAAGAATGAAGGCGAGATTGACAACTTAACATTACATTCTCAGCAGGAACAACACCAGCTGATTCACTTGTGGAACAGTCAGAATTCAAAGACAAACTGGAGGTGACATCACCACCTGTCTTAACTTCACTAAAGGAAGGAGGAAGAAGACCAGAAGCTCTTTGATTTCTATAGTGACCATTAAGTTGGTTCTGTATCTTAAAGGGACCAATTGTCTTTTTAACATCGGAGAAATGGGAAAAAGCAGTATTGTTGGAATATGCATTAATGTCCTGTTGTAACTTCTTTAGCTTTCTCTGTATTAAACCCTGCTCAAATTATTTCGTAGAAAAAAGCAAAGCAGAGTATTCTTTGTTTAAACAGGATATATTTCTTATAAGCTTCGGCATGGAAGCTTCTGTCTTAATAATATCATTGCGTACCTCCTCAATTAGTTTCTTATTGCAACCAACAAGCAATTTTAAGAAGTCAAGCCCTGTTTTAGAAAAAAATGACACCAATTCAGAAAAGAAGGACTCAGTTGGAAGTACACCATTAGGGCATTTATAAAAAACACAGACCCTTAGGTATTACTCCCGCTTCCGCTTGTATGCATTTATCAAAGTACTTCGTCTCAACAACCAAAACTCTGTACTTTTATAGTAGTTTTTCCAACAAAGATAAAAGTCTTTTAGCCTCTTTTTCCACTTCTACATCCCTGCCATTAAACATAGTAGAAGTTAAAGCTAAATTGTAGGCATCAAATGGGTCTGAATCACAGTTTGACTGTTACTTAAAGTGTACTAGCAAAAGGAATACAGTAATTTAAAGACACACTTCTAATAACATAACATAGACAGTTCATTTTAAAATCTTCACTCTTCTATTCTTCAGAGAACATTTAATATTCACTGAGTCATTAATACCATTTTTTTTGTCAGCCCCTAACCCGAGCTGCCACATACTTTCTCTTTGTTCCAATTGGTCTTTATAGGACCCCCCCCCTTATATTTCTAACTGAATGTTCCAAAACAGCAAACAGAAACTTGTAGTTGTTTTAAAAAGTTTCTGTTTCCTGTTTTGGAACATGCAGTTAGAAATATAAGGGGGGGGGGTCCTAACTGTCTATGTTATGTTATTAGAAGTGTGTCTTTAAATGACTGTATTCCTTTTGCTAGTGCACTTTAAGTAATTGATTGTTTTATTAGGTAATTATTTTGATATGATATATAAGGGGATGCTGCTGTGTGCATTTTATTTCATTCTGAAGTCTTTTGAGACGAAAGCAATATTAAACTGTTTTTTTCGCTATTGCTGGTGGTTTCCTTCATTGTTCGGTCAGACTGGTGGTTTGGTTTTTATTAGTTTTTGCTACTGCTTCATTCTTAGGACTGTTGTTTTTCCTAGTTGATGTGTCTTTCCTGTGGATGGCTGGCCTGAACGAGGACCCACTTTTGGAGATGTCTGTTCATCCTACACCTGGTATGTCTGATTTTCAAGATACCAACCTGCTTTCCATGTTGGTGTGCACTATGAAAGACATGCAAAAGACTCAACTTTGATGGCAAGTAATTTTAGAATGACTGGTTTAAGTAAACTATCTTCACTTAGTTCAGGAGAGGAAAGTGTGGAGACTGTAATTGATAAGACTGCTTCAGTACTTCATTCTGAGAACAACAATATTGTGTTTAGTGACATTACTGCAGTCTTAAACTGTGATTCAGACCCATTTGATGCCTACAATTTAGCCTTAACTTCTACTATGTTTAATGGCAGGGATGTAGAAGTGGAAAAAGAGGCTAAAAGACTTTTATCTTTGTTGGAAAAACTACTAAAAAAGTGCAGAGTTTTGGTTGTTGAGACTAAGTACTTTGATAAATGCATACAAGTGGGAGTAGTACCTAAGGGTCTGCATTTTTTGAATGCCCTAATGGTGTACTTCCAACTGAGTCCTTTTCTAAATTGGTGTCATTTTTTTCTAAAACAGGGCTTGACTTCTTAAAATTGCTTGTTGGTCACAATAAGAAATGAATTGAGGGGGCACACAATGATATTAAGACAGAAGCTTCCTTGCAGAAGCTTATAAGAAATATACCCTGTTTAAACCAAGACTACTCTGCTTTGCTTTTTTCTATGGAAGAATTTGAGCAAGGTTTAATACTGAGAAAGCTAAAGAAGTTACAATGGGACATTGATACATATTCCAACAATACTGATTTTTCCCATTTCTCTAATGTTAAAAAGGCAATTGGCCCCTTTAAGATACAGAACCAACTTAACAGTCACTATAGAAACCAAGGAGCTTCTGGTCTTCTTCCTATTTCCTTTAGTGAAATTATTAAGACAGGTGGTGATGACACTTCTGGTTTGATCATTGTTCGATCAGACTGGTGGTTTGGTTTTTATTAGTTTTTGCTGCTGCTTCATCCTTGGGACTGTTTTTTTTTCATCAGTATTTTTATCCAGGTGTTGCATAGACAATCTCTTTGTGACTGCAGCTTGGGTTAATCCACATGTGAATCAGCTGGTGTTGTTCCTGCTGAGAATGTATTAGATATGAATGATATGTCTGATACTTCTGGTGGTGAGCGGGATGAAATTAATGGTTTTGGTTAGATTCCACTTAATGCAGGGCGAGTCCCTTTAGAGAAGAGACCTGTTTTATGTCAGAACGAGACGGGTGACGTGTCAACAAGAAAGACTTCCACAAGGAACAAGAAAAAGTAACTGTTTTTACTGAACATTCTAATACTGACTTTTTGAATGAAAAAAATTATAATCTATCTTGTTATTCATTTACTTATCAGTTATTTGTTTTAAGGCTTGGTTTTAACTTTTTGCCTAGCAAAAGGATGAATTTAGGACACATATTGTTGGATTTAAAAGTGTTTTATTGTAAAGTTATGTTTTTTTCTAGTATGGAGTTTAATAAATGTCTGTTGGCCAAACCAAGTACCATTACTTCCCCCTTAACTAACACCTTACGCGTTTTTGAAAATTGTTGCACTGAAGACATCAGACAACTTGTTCACACTAAGGTAGATTATAAGTTTTGTAATCTTACTAGAGCTCAAAGAACAGCCTTAAAAGAACTGAGGTCTTTAAGCCACCTTCGGTTTATGAAAGCTGATAAGGGAGAGGGGCTGGTAATTCTTGAACAAGATAAATATGTCAACTCTATGGAAAATAGGCTAAGTATTGAGACTGAATATTCATTAGTTAGTCAACAGCTGTTTTTTTAAGGTATATCACAGTATACATTCTATTTTATATGGTCTGTGGATCAATGGGTATATTACTAATGACATGCATGATTTTATATTAGTTGAACATCCACTTTTGGGGACCATGTTTGGTATCCCCAAAATTCACAAATCTTAAACCCTCCATTTAGACTCATAGTATCTTCACCTAACTCAGTTGTACAAGGTATTTCTTTAGTAGTTGACTACATGTTAAATCCACTAGTCCAAAAATTAGGTTAATTTATGAAGGACTCATGGCATTTTTTGGATTTGATTAGGACTTTTAGTTCTGTATATTCTTTTGATTCTAAGAAGAACATTTTGTTTACAGTGGGTGTTCAATCCTTGTTTACAAGCATCCCCCATGATCAAGGGATTGATTTTGTTAGACAGTACTTGGGAAATGTAGCCCACCTTCATTCTGACAGCATATTTGTTTTATGCACCTTAATAGAACCAGTGCTTAATAACAGTTATTTTCTATTTAACAAGAACATTTGCAAGCAGTTAAGAGGGGTAGCTATGGGGTCCGCTGCGCCCCTGGCTTACACCAATCTAGTTCTTGGGTGGTGAGAGCATAGTGTTCTCAGACCTATTATGGAGCAATATCATGTAGATGTTCTTCATCTCACATTGCTGCAGTCCTTACACTTGGGTAGTCCGCTGTCCTCGGTCGGCCCGAATATCAAAGTATAAGGCTGACGTCGGTCAAGGCGCATTTGACTGACATCAGGACGTCAGGGTACAAATGCGCATGACTGACGTCATATCCTCAGTCTTTTTTGCCGCATGGTCCGATGCAGAAGCAGCGTTGCAAGTGCCGGTTGGTGTTCTGAAATTGTTCGATTTTGGAGTTTCAGACCGAGTCAAAGTTGGCTAAGTACCCGTTGGGAATATTTTAGTTTTTCTTGCCTCAGTGGTTTACCGGATGTCAGAAAAAGTGAATAATTGTATTTCTTGTGGGAAACAGATACCGCATAGAGACTATCATACTTTGTGTATTCCTTGTTTAGGGCCTGAGCACGACGTTTGGTGTCGCTCTTGTGCTAGATTCAATAAGCGCACTATAAAGAGAAGGTTAGATTGTGCCAGGTTAGTCTTCGGGAAGTGGTGCAATTATAAAATGCCGTCGGATGCTCCGACGCCCGCTTCTTCGAAGAAGCGCAAGGACAAAGCAGTTAAGCCTAGGCTCGAAGAACCGTCTGTTCTGGACGCCGGTTCTTTAGAGGTGTCGGTGGAGCCGGTGGTTCCACCGGAGGTTTCTTTGGGATCCCAGGGAGAGACTTTGTTATTGCAGGATGTGGCCTCTCAGGAGGCTGGTCAGGCTGATGGGGCTTCTCAGGTTACTATACTCCCCTCCCTTCCTAGGGTGGTTAGGCCCTCTCCTTCTGTTTCCAAGGCTTCTCCCAGAGGCAGGCCAGGTTTAGCTTCAGTTGGTGTCACCCCTAGTTCTTCAGGTACTGTGCCCAAGAAGCATATGCTTAAAATGGCAGAAGATTTGATTTCTTTGATTAGGGGTTCTTTGCCCCCTCCTGATAAGAGACCTAGGGTGGAGCCTGAGCTAGGGAGTTTTGAGCAGGCTTGGATGTTTCAGAGTCTTGGCTGAAGACTTGCAGGAGTATTCCCTTATTCTGATTCTGATGTGGATGATTCTACTCCTTCTGCTTCTCCTCCTGAGGATTTTTCTTTTCAGAAACTCTTCATTCCATGAGGGAGCATTTTATGTGGGAAGGTCAGGACCTCTCTGATTCCAGGAAAAGGCTTAGGGAATTTTTGTTTTACCCCAGCATAGGCCTTTGGCTATACCTCCTGTTTTGGATGTGGTGGAAGATGTTTTACAGAGGCTTCTCTTAATCCTGATTCTTTGCCTCCTGCTCCTGTTAAACCAGATAGGTATTACAGGGTGCCTGAAGCTCATAAGTATCTTTTAAGAGTCCTAGGGCAGACCCGGAAACTGTTAGTCAGGGGCCTAAAGGTGTTAAGGCTTCTGTTGTCAAGAATCCGGTTCCCTCTCTGGATAAAGAGGCCAGGGCCTTGGATAGATGGGGAAAGAAAGTTTATACTTCCTCCACTCTAGCTATGAGGGCTTTGAATTGCCAGTTTCACATGTTGAAATACCAAAACTATCTCCTTTCTCAATTGAAGTCTAAGGTTGATGCTCTGGCGGAAGGTATTGATTGTAAAGAGTTACAAGATTTAGTACATGTTTCTGAACAGGTGGGTAAGCATTCTTTGCAATGTGGTTTTGATGCTGTACAGGCCTCGTCTAGGGTGGCTGCCACTGGGTCAGTTCTTCGCAGGCACGCCTGGCTGAGGGATCAGAATTTATCTGACCATGTTAAAACAAGGATTTTAGATGCTCCTTTGCAATCTGATGTGCTGTTTGGTTCTCCTGTTGAGGCAGTCTTAAAGAAAATGGAAGACAAGGCTAAGTCTATGCAGACTGTTAAAGATTTTTTGCAGGTTCAGCCTCCAAAGTTTAGTAGAAATTGGCCTACTAAGGGGTGGATGTATCCTTCTTATGATTCCCAGTCTAGGGTAGTTCTAGTCGTGGTAGGGGCAGAGCTCAGGTCTCTTTCAGGCCTAGAACAGGAGTTCTCCTGCACAGTCTTCGGGTGAGGGCAGGGGTCAGTCCTTTCGTAAACAGACCCAATGACCTACCTTTTCAGCTGCCAGAGCCTTCTCGTCTGGCAGCACCTTTGGGAGGAAGGTTGGCACTTTTCAAAGAAAATTGGAGTTTAATTACCCAAGACAGATGGGTATTGGATATCATACACCACGGTTACAGGTTTTATTTCCATACCTTGCCTCCTTTCAAAGGCATGCCAGACGTTCCTCCTCAACAAGAATAGAGGCTCACAAGCAAATTTCTCTGTTACTCCAAATAGGGGCCATACAGCCGGTCCCTATGCCAGAAGTGAGCCTAGGATTTTATTCTCGCCTGTTCCTAGTACCAAAGAAGGGAACACGTGGAGACCAATTTTGGATTTATCTATCCTCAACACTTATCTGGACATTCCCAAGTTCAAAATGTTGACGTTACAACAGCTTTTACCTCTGCTGGGCAAAGATCATTGGATGGTAACTTTGGATCTCAAGGAGGCTTACCTTCATGTTCCTATCAGACTAAGTTGCAGGAAGTATCTGCGTTTTCGAGCTGGGACTTCTCACTATCAGTTCTCTGCATTGCCCTTTGGCTTATCTACTGCCCAGAGTGTTCACGAAAGTTCTGGCTCCAGTGATAGCTTTCTTCAGGCTAAAAGGAATACAGATCTATCCTTATTTGGACGATTGCCTGATTCTGGCTCAAGGAAGGGACGAGCTTCTTCATCATTTGGAATATGTGATAGCAGTGCTAAGATGCCTGGGGTATTCTGTGAACGAAATAAAGTCCAGTCTAGTACCCTCTCAGGACATATGCTTTCTGGGTGTAAGACTGAATACAGCATCCCAGATGGCCTTTTTGACCCCGGACAAACAAAAGAATCTTTCCCTTTACTTCCATCAACTATTCTCATCAGTCCGGGCTGACTGCAAGGACAGTCCTTCAAGCCTTAGGGTTCATGGCATCTTGTATTCTGGTGCTTCCCAATGCCAAACTGCATATGAGGAAGCTGCCATGGTATCTCAAAAATGTATGGACACAGCACTGCCAGGATCTGGACACTGTCATTCAAATAATACCTTGCATTCAAAAGGAATTTTTGTGGTGGGCTCAGGAATGTCACCTAAACAAGGGACTCTCTGTGACCCGGCCAGAGGCGAGTCAGATTTTAACGACAGATGCCTCAGACAAAGCTTGGGAGCTCATCTAAATGGAAAGTGGATACAAGACAAGTGGCCTGCCAGACTACAACATCTACATATCAACTTGAAGGAGATGTTAGCAGTCCAGTTGCATTAATAGCTTTCGAGGATTTACTTCTTCCAGGGCAGGTGTTGATTCTAACAGACAACACAACTGTCATGTGGTACATCAACAAGCAAGGGGAACACATTCTTATCCTCTATGCAGGCAAGCAATGATTTTGTGGGAGACTGCTCTCAGTTTACAGCTCAATCTTCAGGCAAGGTTTCTGCCAGGAGCACAGAACTCCTTAGCAGATGTGTTGAGCAGACGAATTATGGATCCCCACGGTGGAAATTGGATCCTCATGTATTTCAGAAATTGACAGTGTCATGGGGAACTCCAGACATAGATCTGTTCGCTTCTCCACTAAACCATCAGCTGCCAAAGTTTTGCATGAAAAGGTTTCATCCCACAGCTTGGAAAGTGGATGCTCTTTCTTTCAATTGGAGCAATCTTCATGTGTATGCCTTTCCACCTCTGCCTCTCCTCCCAAAGGTACTTCTAAAGGTCAGACAGGACAAGCCAAGGATGATTTTAATAGCTCTAGATTGGCCTCGACAGCACTGGTACCCATTACTGAGAAGTCTAGTACGGAAGCGTCCTTGGCCTTTGCCTTCGATTCCACACCTGTTGTCCCAGGAGGACAGTCATTTGCTCAATGTCAAACTTCACTCTCTTCACCTAACAGCCTGGCATATTCTGTTTTGAACCATAGAGGGTCTCAACTTCCACAACAAGTTTTGAATGTGATTTTGGAAGCTAGAAGGCCTAGTACAAGGAAAGTGTACGCAGATAAATGGAAGAGATTTTTATTTTGGAGTGCAGCAAAGGATTTTGATGTTTCTGAGCCTAATTTAAGTGTGGCTCTTCAATATCTTACTGAGTTACTGGACAAAGGTTTGTCCTTCTCTTCTATTAAGGTTCATGCTGCAGCAATTTCAGCTCACTATGACTGTGACCCACCATTGTTTTCTCATCCTTTGTTCAAGCAATTTCTTAGAGGGCAAAGAATATAAGACCCCCACGTAGAGCTCCTACTCCTGCTTGGGATCTCAATTTTGTGTTGGAGAAACTCACTCTACAACCTTTTGAGCCTGCAGCTACTACTGAGTTGAAATATTTATCATGGAAAACTGCCTTTTTGTTGGCCATTACCTCTGCAAGAAGGGTTTCTGAATTGCAGGCCCTTATGGCAGTTGAGCCTTTCTTAATTTTCCATAAGGATAGGGTATCTTTACGTACTAATCCTTCCTTTATGCCTAAAGTGCTTTCTAGTGTGGCTTTAAACCAAACTATTCATTTGCCTACTTTTTATGCAAATCCCCAAAATAAAGGGGAAAAGATTTTGCACACTTTAGATGTACACAGGCAGTTGCGATATTATTTGGACAGAACTAAAGGGTTCAGGCAGTCTCAGCAGTTATTTGTTTCTTTTGCTTTGAGTTCTCAGGGCAAGCCTGTGTCAAAACAAACTATTTCTAAGTGGATTGGGTTTTGCATTGCTTTCTGTTATTCCCATCATGGCAAGGAGATTCCAGCTGGGATTAGGCCTCATTCCACTAGGGCTACTGCCACTTGACAGCTTTTTGAGGGGTGGCAACCAAGGATATTTTGGAGGCAGCTACTTGGAGTTCAGTGCATACTTTCTCTAGGCATTATCACCTACCACTTTACTCTAAATCCAGGGCTGGTTTTGCCACTGCTGTTTTGCAGGGCATTTTGGCAGCTCCTGCTTCCTTATAGTTTGGCCATCCTCCCTTACCTCTGCTTTGGGATTCTACCCAAGTGTAAGGACTGCAGCAATGTGAGATGAAGAACATAGTACAGTTTTGTACCTACCATAAATGTAGATGTTCAAGATCCACATTGCTGCAGTCCAATTACCCTCCCTCCTTCCCTCTGTAGTTAGAGGTGGTTGTGTGGGTTGGGTTGTACATATTGTGTATATTGTATATATTGTACATATAATTAGTGCAACGGTGGTTGGTTGTTTGTTTGCTGTCTTTTGGTTTTGACCTTTATTTTTAGGGTCTTCTGACATCTGGGGCAAGAAAAGACTGAGGATATGACGTCGGTCATGCGCATTTGTACCCTGACATCCTGATGTCAGTCAAATGCGCCTTGACCGACGTCAGCCTTATACTTTGATATTCGGGCCGACCGAGGACAGCGGACTACCCAAGTGTAAGGACTGCAGCAATGTGGATCTTCGAACATCTACATTTATGGTAGGTACAAAACTGTACTTTTTTTATGGCCGATATGTGAATGGTTTGTTTTTTATCCTGGAAGGTTGCATAGACCAGGTTCATTCTTTTTGTGATAGTATTAATAATTCCAGAGATTTTTTTTTTAATTTGTATTGGGGAATGCTGGGCTATCAGTGCATTTTTTGGATGTTACCCTGACTTGGGATGCTTCAAATTGTTTCACAAGTGGAATACATAGGAAGGTGACTTTTGTTAACAGTTATTTGCATTACTTGAGCAACCATCCTCTTTTTATGAAAAATAATATACCGAAGGGTCAATTTATTCGTGCTTCACGAATAAGTCAGCTTTATATAGAATATGTTTTTGGTTAGAGGTTACCGCTCAGATTTACTTGGCAAACTAACTAATGAAATTAGAACAAGAAGGGCTTCTGATTTTCAACCGATTTTGAAAAATGGTTTTACTACTATTACAAATAAGTCATATGGAGTCACAGGTGTTAACAATTCAAGTTATAACAACACTAACAAATACTTTTGGTACTTCTTGTATTTGGATATGTCTGTTGATGCATTTAACATCAGGTCCATTATTACTAGAAACTGGAACATCTTATGTGGAAATAACGAACTAATACCAAGTTGTTGGTGATAGACCCAATTTTGTATATAATAAAAATGACTGTTTAAAAAAAATGGTTACAATTTGACTCCATATATAAAAGTACCCCTGACAACAGCCGGGGATGTATAAATGTGTTTTTTGTTCTTCATGTCGTTTTATTTTAGAGGGACCCTATATGGATTTACCCTATTTGAACAGGACATTTTCCATTGATGGTGTATACAATTGCAATACTAGTGGCAATAGTCTATTCTGTGTGCAATGAATTTTATGTAGGTATTTCCACACGACCACTTAATAAAAGATTTAAAGAGCATTATTATTGTATTAGAACTAAGAACATCAACAATGCTCTATTTAAACATTCCATTACATGTAGTGTTTTTAAAAAAGTTTCTGTTTGCTGTTTTAGAACATGCAGTTAGAAATATAAGGGGGGTGGGTCCTATAAGGACCAACTGGAACAAAGAGAAAATATATGGAAGCTCAGGTTATGGGCTGAAAAAAAAACTGATATTAATGACTCAGTGAATATTAAATGTTTTCTGAGGAATAGAAGACTGAAGATTTTAAAATGAACTGTCTATGTTATGTTATTAGAAGTGTCTTTAAATGACTGTATTCCTTTTGCTAGTGCACTTTAAGTAAGTGATTTGTTTTATTAGGTAATTGTTTTGATTTGATATATAAGGGGATGCTCCTATGTGTATTTTATTTCATTCTGAAGAAGTCTTTTGAGACGAAAGCAATATTAAACTGTATTTTTTGCTATTGCTGGTGGTTTCCTTCATTGTTCGATCAGACTGGCGGTTTGGTTTTTATTAGTTTTTGCTGCTGCTTCATCCTTGGGACTGTTTTTTTTTCATCAGTATTTTTATCCAGGTGTTGCATAGACAATCTCTTTGTGACTGCAGCTTGGGTTAATCCTCATGCCATTATTAAACATTACAAATTGGATCTGGTCTCAAGGTGAAGAGCAGGCTTTGTCTCAACAGTGCTCAGGAATATCCTTCCTTAGAGTCCTCCCAGGATTCAGGTAGCTGGGGACTCTGCCCCAATTGTTGAAGAATGAATGAAAATTGACAACATCACATAAAGAAGTTATGTACTCACCATAATGTTCTATCTGTTTTGTCCATTTTCATTCATCCTCAGCTTCCTTCCCTCCAACCCCCTACCAATTGGTTTGTGCTTCTGGAAGAATGTGAAGATAATGAGGGAACCAATGTTCCCAATGTTTGAGCTCCAGATATTGGTTTCTCATCCTAGTGCCAATTCTAAATTTCTATAAAACTACAAGGTTGCAAACAAAATCTGAAGTATGGTAGTGGAATAGAGCATTATGGGCAAGGGAGGAGCTCAAGTGTTTCCATTCCCTCCAACCCCCTACCAATTGGTTTGTGCTTCTGGAAGAATGTGAAGATAATGAGGGAACCAATGTTCCCAATGTTTGAGCTCCAGATATTGGTTTCTCATCCTAGTGCCAATTCTAAATTTCTATAAAACTACAAGGCTGCAAACAAAATCTGAAGTATGGTAGTGGAATAGAGCATTATGGGCAAGGGAGGAGCTCAAGTGTTTCCAGTATCCATGAGCTAGAAGAAGCATCCGAGTCTGATCCAAACCCAGCTGTTGAGGAATTATGAAAATGGACATCACAGATGGAATATTATGGTGAGTACATAACTTCTTTTTTTTTTAATCATAATATGAAATGTGGAAGTTTTTTTTTTCCCAGGCAGGAGCTTATCTGTCCTGCAATGGAGAAACTAGCTGAGCATCAGTCCGTGAAAGCCCGCAAGAGGAGCACTCTTAGTTTGAAGGAAAGCTATGAAGGGTTTGGCAGACTGCTCATTTTATACAGCCATGCTCAACCTGGACAATGGTCGGGGCACATGGAAGGTGCCCTTAAACTTTGGGAGCTAGCTGGCCATTATATCTTGGGCAGAATATAACCCATACAGGTAAGGCTACTACAGCAGAGATCTGTTCAAATATCTACTGTCATGGTAACCTTAGTTACACGACTGTACTTTCTGTTTAAATTGGAACCAAACATTGAATTTTATTTTTTCACTGTAAATAAACTATATTTGAACTAAAAATATATCTCCAGTGTATTCCACTTACAAGAGTTTTACATAATCTTTTGAAGAAGCAAAGTCTATTTGAGGGCTAATTCTTTTATGCCATAACTGATTTCCAGGATTATCTTTCTTTTTTAATACCTTTATTAACTTCAGACTTATTGAGCTTGGATATATATATGGTTACAGAAATGAAAAAAAACATTGTCAATTTTCAGTAGCTTCATACACAATTTATTTGTGCTTCCATTTTTAAAAAAAAAAATACCTTATGCTGCAACACTGCATAAATTGCTGAACTCCTGCCTTCTCTTAAATTTCACCCCTACTGAACATTAGTCTGCATGTATTGTTCCTGCAAGTTCCACTAATGTATATGTAATTTGTTCCCTTCCTTTTCTAAAGTTCCCCCACCAATTCTTTTATCTTCTTTACAATATTCAGTTCGTCAATTACATTTGGTAAGAGTTTTATTTCCATTTTCTAGTAATTGCCTTTTTGACAGCCAGTAGCATTCAACGTGACCTTACTATGTCTAGGCAATTCAGATCTCATATGCCAGTTCAAAAAAATCATTTAGTCAGTCATTTTTTCCCAAAACTTTCTGACAAAGTACTTTTGTTGAAAATTTTTTAAAATCTGCCATCTCATTGCTAGACTTTCGGCTTTTCCCAGTTGGGGGTCGCCACAGCAGAACTCTGGTCCGCTCATGATTGGTAGTGGATTTTTTTACGGTGCCGAGTTGCCAGCCCAATGTCCAACCTTCCACGAAGGCATGCCCATTCACGCTCGCACCTACCTGCATGTCTTTAACATCACTTGACCATGGGGAGGACATGCAGACTCCACACAGAAGGCACTCCAGCTGAGAATCGAATGGCAGAACCTCTTGCTGTGAGGCGACAACGCTAACCACTAACCACTGCACCACCAATCTGCCATCTCATTACGTTACAAAAAAACATGTTCTTAACTACATTTCTATGTTTCATCACACCTTTAGCAATTATTATAAGTTGGAGGAAAGATTCTCTATAATCTGCTTGGGGTTTAAAAATACCTTTGCAGACACTTCTGTGCAAAAACCCTAAACCTTGTGGACTTTGTTGCTTATGTGGGGCATATACAAATATCTTCTCATTGTTCCATTGTATATTGCCTTTCCATTTTCATTTCCATATCTTTTCTAACCTCTTCTGATTGATTCTTGTAATTATCATGCCCTAATGTGTATGCTCCACTAAATTCCATTCTAGACTCAACTAAAAACTCAACCAGAGATAAACTTTCACTTAACACTCCCCTCTCTTTTTCTTTTTGCCTATACTCTTACTGGTCCCTGGTTGGGAAGGCAGTCTCTGACCTGGAGTCCAAACTTCTTCTTGGCATCATCTCACTTTATTACATTTCCCTCTATATTTGTTGTTCCCAGTGCCATGGTCCTTTTGCTGTTTTTTCAATAAATTCCAGCCCTCTTTTGCCTATTTTTCTATGCCCCTACTTGCAATCTTCCCTATTTGTTAAGTCACTTTTTTCCATTCCTATGTTGGCTTAGCTCTTAGAATACTTTCTGCTACTTGATAAATATAATTTCTGTAAATATACTGTATGGTTGTTATTTGCTTATAGTCCTACATCCAAAATCCTACTATCCCACCATTTCTTGAACTCCCCCTGTTTCATCATCATGCCTTTCCACTGTGATCTGTAACCTTCTGCTAAGGTTATGTATATAAGCCTTAACTGCATAGTTCTAAAGTATCCCTAGATAAACTAGCTTGTTCTATGAGGAGAAATAACTTAGTTCACTTAAATCATGCCCGCTTTCCCTCCCAAATAAATTTCTTCAACTGTTTATTAATTATGATCCACAACTTCTCCCCATGTTGATAAAAATACAACTGACCTGTGTATAAAGCTAGAGGAACTAGAAACATTTTCATGGCATGTATATTAATATCAGTATCCATAATCAAGAGCTTTCAACTTTGCACTGTTTATATGATCTTTTGTTTAGTCTCTTCCAACCACACCTCTCAACTTCTTACCATAAGAAATCCGGACAAAGCCTAAAATAATGGAGGGACAAAGGCCCAAAATAGGGGCAGAGTTTAAAATATTGCTGTTATAAACACCAAATGTTTGTAAAATAATGGTGTTTGCTTTAGCATGCATTTCTGAAGAATGTAAAGTCTGAAACTCAAATGCATGTCACTGTTTAGTCATGTTAATCCTCAATGATATGAGGAACAGACCAAAAATATGAGGCAGACATCTGGACATATTTAAATATGGACAGTTGACAGGTATGCTTCACACATATTCTTTGCTGACATAACAGAAGCATTTTTAATCCATACACTTAAATACTTCATATTATCTTGTCCCCATAGATCTGGGTATTGCTGAACCAATTCCTTTCTCAGTACATAGTTTACTGCTATATCCTTTGTTTATCATCATTTATTTTATATCCAGAAAAGACTTGAAATTGTCTCAAAATAGCCCACAACTCTGAAATGTCCTTCTCTGTATATATCAAGCAAAAAATAATATACAAAGTCATCTTTTCTTGATTATCATACCAGTTATATCCTTGAATTTATGAGTCCCTTACTTTCTTGCCAGTGGCTCTAAGTATAAAGCAAATAACAAAGGGAAAGAAAGGATGCCCCTGTCTGGCTCCTGTGTTCAAACACAGCATGTCAGAAAGAAACCCTCCAACCTTAATCCTTGCCTCTGACCCTTCATATATCCTCCTAACTAACCCTATTATTGTATCAGAAAAGTGCTACCATTGTCCTACTCATAAAATGCCAGATAACTCTGTTGAATGCCTTTTTTGGCATTGAGACCCAACAGCAATAACATCACTGTCTTACACTTTACTTTCATCTGAATCACTGTTGTTCTAATCAGGAATGTTTGCCTCCCTTCCACAAAAGCACATTGACCCATAGCTATCAATGTTGGCAGTTTGTTTGCCATTCTCATAGTTAGTGGTAGACATAAACACTTTACAATCATGGATTTTATTACCCATCTACCCAGTTACCCATCTTCTTCCTAAAGTAATGGAATAAATAAGAAAGACATGTTGCAGATGTTCAGAGTCCACTGATAGTCCACAAGAAAAGAACTAACCCTTTGAGACAAGCTGACCTGTCATTTTATAGTTTATGAAATGGAAATGGTCTTTCATTTACCGATGCATGTCTAACTGCATTGTGTCTCATATCATATATAGCAATTAACTACTGGAAAAGTTAGAGTTCATTCCCCCAGATCATTTGTCACAACAGTTTTCAATAACTTGTCTACTGAGAATAATTTTGAAAGTGGAGCTTTGGTTTCCAGTCATAAGTTTTAAAAACCTTGCATACTGAGTTTTGTGTAAGGGTAGTATTTGCTACTGCTGCCATGTAAAAAAAAAAAAAATTGTGGGTCCCCCACTCAGAAGCTGGTGGTACATTGCTTGATACTGTATAAGTCTATAATACATGTCCTGCTGCTACAGTCTTTTTGATGAACCAAGTACAACTGTATCAGTAAACTCACTGTAACACCTGATGTTGAAATGCAAAACCAATGATGAAAAATAGAATCCCCCCTTCATATTATATGTCTGGTTTTGTTTCTTATTAGTTATGTTATTTTTGTCAAAGCTTTTTGCTATGATTCATTTTCTTTTATTATCTATTCCACAAACACTGTATGTTACCCCTTTTATTTGGGGTACCATTGATAATTAGTAATTTAAGATTTACTATACCTGATCCTATTTATTTAGTTGGGTTAGCGTCAGATCTGTAATGTTTTATGAATATCTAATTACTGTTTTATTCATTAGCCTTTATGTCTTGGACCCTCTTTTTTGAGACTTTCTTTGTAGACTAATCTGCCTCTTGAAGTTGTAAATGAAAAAGTGAGATAGTATAATGCAATCTTATTTATAGCTTATGATCTTGCAGTAGTGGTAGGAGAGTTACACTAAACTTTAATATTATCTATGACCAAACCATCCACTTGTGCTGTGCTAACAAGGTCAATAAAATGGTCAAAACATATGTTTCCACAGCTAGTGGGGTTTGCTTTATTGGCCGAATCACTTGATGTCCTTAAGGTCACATTTGCATATATCCCATGGAACTCCATTACAAGAAGTATAACTATCACACAGTGAAAACTATACGTTTGCTGCATTTCTGTTGAAGTTTTGCATGTTTTACTGCGTGGTTTGTCTGTGTGTCCTTTTTATCCTTTGGTTAGGATGTTAGTTGGGATATTTTGCAGGCACCGTAATCTTTAGGGGCATCAGCTGGATTTAAAGACACTGTGTTTATGAAGTATAAACAAAGTATCCTCTTATGCTGTGCTGACAAGGTTAATTAAAAGGCTGAAATGTGCATGCCCACATCTACTGTGTTTTTTTGTTGTTGACATGAATGTAACCATAAAGACCTGAAAAGTAAAAAGTCATAGATATTCCTAAGCCATGTAGCTGAAACATTTGATGTCCTTAAAAGTTAATCTCCATATATCATGCCATGGGCCACCATTACAAGACATTCACAATATCACACAGCAAAAAAACCTTTCTTGGTTGGGTTTTCCTTTCCTTGAAGTTTTACTGAATGGGTGGTGTGTGTGTGTGTCCTTTTTACCATTTGGTTTGGAATATTTAATAGTATGTTAGAACTGAATCCGGAAGATGTTATGGTTACCAACTCATTTGACTGTGCCATTGGTAAAGGAATATACTGTAGATTTCTCCTCATCCACTGTTCACCAGGCTATTTGGGGACTTTTCTATGAGCCTCACTGATTTCCTCATTAGCCTAGTAAATGTGTTATACAAATATGTTGGTCTTGAGGATTATAATGGCCAGTTTAAAAACATAATAAAACCAAAAGTGGGAAATGCAACCAAACTGAAACTGAGTCAAAAGGCAACCACGAAATGAAACAATCGCCACCAGAAAGTCAGCCAAAGCTCTTTATTCCAAAACCAAGCAGACAAGGCTGTCACCAGCCACGAAAAAACATGTAAACGCCTTAATCCTCTGATAACGGACAGTATGCGTTTTCGTCAGATTCTCGACTTCTTCAGACAATCAGTACATTCAATTAACACAGTATATATAACGTTGACCATCAATTGATTAATTGAAATTATTCTTCAATGTAGACGAAAGAGAAACACTGTAGCAAAGTCAATGTAACAGTTCCCAATGTAACACGATGTTCTGTAGCAAACAGCTAGTCAAAAAGATATAATCCAAATCAGAGCAGATAAACCATTCGGTTCGAAAATTAAAGTAAAAATCCTTTATTACAGTAAGCGCTTTCACGGCGTATACACACCGCTTCATCAGACAAGGATTGTCTGAAGAAGTCGAGAATCTGACGAAAACGCATACTGTCCATTATCAGAGGATTAAGGCATTTACATGTTTTTTCGTGGCTGGTGACAGCCTTGTCTGCTTGGTTTTGGAATAAAGAGCTGTGGCTGACTTTCTGGTGGCGATTGTTTCGTTTCGTGGTTGCCTTTTGACTCAGTTTCAGTTTAAAAACATGCCTTCTGAACTTACCTTTGACAGTTTGGGCTTCAATCAGGTAGTTCTTCTGGTCCACACAAACCTGAAACTTATTGGACATGATCATCTAACTTCATCTGGAAACCAGGAATCTTGTACTTGAGTCAGTTTCCTGAACTGACCAACATCTGGTTCATTTTAGATTGGGAAACCCACCAGTGGTGTTGCCATATGCAGAGTTGGTCAGCTGTAGGTGGGTCCCTGAGATATCAGTAGTGATGCCTTGTTGCCCATACTTGATCATCTCTTTAGTGCTGATAACCCATAATCACTAGTGGTGCCATATAATAATGCAGTAAATGGTATGCTTGATGCCATAGCCAAAACTTGTATGTCTGAGGTCTGTTGCCCACCTTGAGCCATGGTTTGACCTTGCATTCTAGAAAATGCATATTAGCCATTGGTTGGAACACCACTGTTAGAGGACTTGCCTGCTTGAAGACAAACTTAGACTGGATGTTAACTAGAAACAATCTCACACAAGAAGGTGTCTTTATTTCTATAATGAGAGTTATGCCACAACATATCATCCAGTTATTCTTTTTGAGTGATGGACAAGCTGTGCAGTCCTAGATGGTCTTGCCACTCAGAGAACTTTTTCCCCTGCACAGAGTGAGGAAGCCGGACTTTTTGACAAATTAACCTGCTAATATCAAAGTCCTTCCACTACATTATGACCACATAGTGTACACATACACACACACATATGATTTTACTTTTACTTGAGTTTAATTAATTTAGTTGGGTTAAATTTAAGTATGTTAGTCTTGAAAAGATTATCGAAGTGGTTTCATCATTCCTATTAACTCACTGCAGGCTAGATCCTAATCTAACTACTAGGCTGGTAAAATCTGGCCTACATGTAGTGGACCAGTTATTCTCCATTGTCCCTTTGTCTTTAAGAATTTTTTCCATCAGCCTTAAATGAAACTTTCTGAAAATGCCATCACTGAACTTGGAGAGTTACCATCTATTCTCTAATCTATTTGTGGGTAAGATGATTGAGAAAAAATATATGCAGTTGAAATTTCTATCTGAGATTTCATGTTCTCTTCAGTATCAGTTGAGTTTTAGATCTAGGTGTAGTACAAATACAATCCTTGTACAGGTTGTTAAGGATTACAGTATCTTGATTGGGTGACTTTGAGTTTACTGTGCTTACATTTTTTTATCTCTTACCTGTCATGCCAATTTCAGAGGTAGACATCATGTTTAAATTCATGCATCTGCTATCCCCCCTTAGAGTACAGGGAA
Source organism: Protopterus annectens (assembly GCF_019279795.1). Classification (NCBI taxonomy): domain Eukaryota; kingdom Metazoa; phylum Chordata; order Ceratodontiformes; family Protopteridae; genus Protopterus; species Protopterus annectens. The sequence goes on along the minus strand of NC_056736.1, from coordinate 254,098,970 downwards.
GCAAAGAGTTCAATCTAGCTGCTGTTGTTTTTCACTGTATATAAGTTGCCACTCAAAGAGATTCACAGAGGGAGCCTCTTATTAATCATACCCAGGTATCCAGATGATACCTAGTTTTATATCTCTTTCACTTGAGAATCCGTTCCTGATTTTTATCCTGTGGAAAACTGTTTAGATTTGATTCTGAAGTGGTTAACAGAGAATTGCCTAAAGCTCAGTTCTGATAAAACTGAGGTAATACTAGGCATACCACTATACAGCCATATAATTCCCTTTTCTTTTTTTTGCTTTATTATTTTTGGGGAGGGAAATAGATTGGAATTTGTCACAAATCTGTGATTTTAACACTATTCTTGATAATAAGCTGACACTGATGAACTATATAGCAGTTGCAATCATGACATCTTATTTCCATCTATCAAATATTGCTTGGATCCATAAATTAACTTCACCTTCAGAACTGGATACATTGGTTCCTGTCTTATTCTCTTGTTGCTAAAACATCTATAAGGATTTACTTTGAGCTGCCAGATGGTGACCACAGAGGGTACAAATGTTTTTAAGACGCTATTGCTCTGGGAAGTTCATGTTTATCATATTAATCTGTTTTTGTGGTATATGGATCTACTTTGAGCTGCCAGATGGTGACCACAGAGGGTACAAATGTTTTCAAGACGCTATTGCTCTGGGAAGTTCATGTTTATCATATTAATCTGTTTTTGTGGTATATGGACTAACTGCTGGTCACTTACAGATCAGTGTTTACATGTTTATCACAACCTTCATGATACAGGTCCTGGTTATTTAAAAGAGTTGCTCATTCTCTATAACCCAGATAGGATATCAGAGGAAGGCCTGCTAAATATTCAGTGGACCCAGCTTGAAAGTTGTGGGAGTTTAACTTTTATTTATCTGGGATCAGCCCACAGGAATCAGCTACCTTCGTTGATTATAGCTGCTGACTCAAGAGTCTTTCTTCAAGAGGTCCCTGAAATATAATTTTTAGGGAAGCATATCACATTCCTTTGCAACATGCAGTATTTAGTGCTGATAGTTTTGCTTTAGCATATTTGCTTTTATGGGCAAACAGATTTCCTTTTTTGATGTGAGAGATATTATGTATATTTTATTATGTATAAGGCTTAGGCAGTAAGTAGTTGAGTATTTAGTATAAAAGTCGATAGCTGGATTGATTAGTTAGCAAGGCAGACAGCCAGATTCACTTTGATGGCCACATCTCAAGAATGCGTCTCAGTGTTCCTATAGAGGAATCTGATTTCTGAAAAAAGATCATTCCAGGCACTGATATCTGCCTTCAACTAATTTCCATTCATGTTCTGATTCCAGCAATGCTGGTCCTGCATATTATGACATGTTGCAAACTGTGTGGCAGTCATACCTGTATGTGTATGACCAATGGTAGAGGTGTGTCGGAGGGTAATAAATTAGTATCACAGTAAAATTGGATAAATAAACACATATCTGATTAGTCCATCAGCAGTTCAGATGCAAGCCAAGCAATGTCACAGATGAGTAAATGCAGGTCTAACAATGCTAGATAACACAGAAGAGGACAGAACCAAACTTACAACTATGCATGTGAAAGCATGTGACCAAATAGAAGTACTGCAGAAAAGCAACAAAATGGGTGCTGCATACACAAGTAGGTATACACAACCCAAAGAAATGTGTAATGGAATGCTTATATGTTACACACACATCAAAGACAACACAAAGGTGTAGATGTGTGTGTATATATATATATATATATATATATATATATATATATATGACTGTCAGTAGCCTAAATGGAATGTACATGAAATTAAGGTTAATACTCATACACACACCAGTGACGTGTAAGAATATATACAAAAATATAACACTACAGCTTAATAATTATAGCAGGTTGTGCAGGTGGATGTCAACAAAGTACACTGGTTAACACACAAGTATAATGAGAACAAGGATGTATTGGAAGTAGTAGCTAGTGACTTGTGTACAGACATCCCACAGCGTAAAATGGCTATACATTTGGCACATGTTCACAGTGTCAAACTAATACATGGCAGTGGTCAATAATTGCAATAAAGGCAAACATATGTGCAAAATATAATAGGGAAATATGAAGGTGGAAGGGAAGAGGACAACCTGGGACCATGTCAGGGGAAAACAGGACAAAGAAAGTTGACACACTGCAAATTAATGTGTAATGCACACAGGATGCTGTAGAAGCCAAATCAAAATACATTTAACCAAAGGAAAATGTGTGTCAAATGGGCAGAATGATTGATGATGTCCACAGAACTGGCCATGTATAAAACACACATATACAGTAATTTGCAATCATGTAACATCAACATGCATAAGTAAGCAAGCTAAGAATTTGAAAAACATACACATATACTGTCTTGCAGATGTTGAATAAACAAACAGTTGTATGTCACCCACCCTACTCAGTACTGAGCAAATGACACTCCTGTGAGCATCATTGCAGCACATCAGCAGTAAGTCAGTGAATGCTTATATGTGAAAGGTACAGTTGTACGTTAGTATGGATCCAGCTGTGCACACACGTACAATGACAATGTGAAGAACTTTTTGTGGAAGATGTGAACTTATTTGAATACGTAGTGGGGGTAAAAATTTAAGATACAGCAAACACAGTGTAATGTACTATTAAAGAATAAATTCTTGGTACCACTGTGTATGCATTAATCCTACATTGCAGTTTTTGATGCAGTCAGAAAAGGAGAACTGCACAAAGGCAATATATACCTGTATATAATCCCACATGGAAGCAGTATTGCCAAACCATGGCACACAACACCACATCATGCCAGTGGGACAACATGACAACTGTCATCCAAAACACATGGGAGAATTATATGACTTTCTGTTGCACATACATGATATGGCAATACAAAATTCCAAGCCATACCACAGTGTTACTGATGGACTATGGACAACATATGTTGTCTGTCTTTTGCCCCAGTAAAACACATTTATTTATTTTATTTATTTATTTTACATTTGTTAACCGGGAGAAATCCGACTGGATACATGTCCATTTTCAGCGGAGGCCCGGGGAGAAAAGCTCCGAACAATACAGATAAAAAAAAGTCAAAAAACAGACAAAAATCAAACAAACAATCAAGTGAAGATTCTGTTGTTTACATACTAGATATCATGAGAGATTCAACAAATACATTGTCAAGGATGTGATAGAATAAGAATAAGGTAATGTCATAGTAATATTAATAACATTTCTATAGGTAATTTCATTTCAAAAAGTCAACTGATAAAAAGAACAAGGAAAAAATCTTGATCATGGGGTAAGAAGTCAGCTATTCCTATGAGAAAACTGGTGGATAAAGGTCTATTATAGGAGAGTTTTTACAGGAGAAAGTACAAGAGGATTTAGGTTTAAATAAAGGAAGGGAATCCATATAAGAGCCTGGATATTGTTAGTCAGGAAATGAGCATTGGCATAGCCAGTGCTTCTGGAAGTGGTGAAACAGTTGTTTTTTGAATTGGGGTAGAGAAGTATTAGAAAGAATACTGGTGGGAAGAGAGTTCCAGACTTTTCCTACAGCGTTTGTAAAGAGTGCATCGCCTCCTGCGTTATAAGCTTTGACCATTTTCAAGAGTGGTCTGTTCGCGGAGCGTAGACTATTTAGGTTAGTATATGGTAAGACTAAGTTCTCGAGTGAAGGACATTTGTCAGGGTATTTGAGTATTTTAAATACCTCAGTGAGTTGGGTAACTCTAACAAGGTTAGGGAGTTCTATCCATTTTAGGTTTTTTAGGTTGATACAATGATGGGTTCTATATGGAGTTCCTGCTGCAAATCTTGCAATATGATTGTATGAGCAGGATAGTTTATTTAAGTTGGTTTTGTTCAGGTTAGTAAATATTGTGGATGCATAAAGAAGGGTGGAGAGCAAATGTGTCCGGGCAATGGTCACTTTAGCCGTTGGGGTTAGGAAATTTTTAATTCTATATAGCGATCCTAGTTTTTTGTTTACTGTTTTAATGGTTAAGTTGATATGTATGTCGAATTTCAGTTTATTGTCAATAGTGACTCCTAGTAGTTTCGTGTGAGGGTCTGGGGAGATAATAGTACCATTTTCGGAAGTTATAGTGAAGTCAATAAGGTGATTTTTGTGGGTTGGCTGAAAGAGCAATAATTTAGTTTTTTTTGGATTTAGGATTAACTGACGACCAGATAGCCAGTTTTCTACTTTGGTAAAGCAACTTTGAGTTTTAGTTAGTAGTCTGTCAGGAGATATATCTGAACAAACTAGTGTAGAGTCATCCGCGTATTGAATACAGGTGGCCTCGGGAATGGCTCTATGGAGATCATTAATGAAGACCGAGAAGAGAAGTGGACCTAATATGGACCCTTGAGGGACCCCAATGGTATTAGGTAGTAAATTGGAGAGTTTATTCTGCCACAGTACTGCTTGTTTCCTGCCAGAGAGGTAGGCTTTGAACCAATCTAGGGTTAAGTTATCCAGGTAGAGATTTTTTAAGGTGTCCAAAAGTAGTTGATGGTTGACCATATCAAATGCTTTTGATAGATCTAGAAAGAGGGCTGAAGACACCTTTTTGTCATTACGGTTGTGATTTATTGTGTCTGTAAAGGAGAGAAGGGCTGTTGTGGTACTGTATTTGGGTCTGTAGCCATGCTGAGAACTGGTTAGAAGGTTGTTATGGATAAGATATTGGAGGAGTTGTTTATGCATACATCTTTCCATAATTTTGGCTAATGGGGACATTATAGCTATGGGGCTATAGTTAGATAGTTCTGTTGAAGCCCCCCCTTTATGGAGTGGTATAACGTGGGATATTTTCCATAAAGTCGGTATTGTCGACTCAGTAAAGGTCCGATTGATAAGGATAGAAACCGGGTAGGCTATAACATCTGCAGTTTTTTGTAGGTATTCTGCTGGGAGTAGGTCTGCTGAGGGGGTAGTTGGCTTAAGTTTTTGTAATAGGGATCTTATTGAAGATATAGGGACACTTTTTAGGTTGAAGGTATTTATAGGTTGTGGTAAATTATCAATAACCGTTAGGTTGTTGGTGGATAGTTGGTTGGCTAAGGTTTTGATAATGTTTGTAAAGAAAGTATTGAAGGTATTGGCTATTTCTTCAGGGTCTTTATCCATTACTATTTCAGGGGTCGGAGTAGACGATTTACCTGGGTGGAGAAGGTTATTTAAGCCTGCCCAAAATTTCTGAGGGTTATTTTGGTGCTTATTCTGTAATAGGCAATAATAGTTTTTTTTGTCAGCTACTATGGCTTTTTTCGTTACATTTCTTAGTTGTTGGAATTTGGTGCGGTCTAAGATGGATTTGGTTGTACGCCAGGTATTCCAAGCTTTATTTCTGAGTTTGATTTTAAGTTTAGATTCAGTTGAGAGCCACGGGGCAATCTTAGTTTTAGTTTTGATGAGTCTTTTGGGGGAGTGAGTATCTAGTATGGATAGGAAAGTGGTGTTAAAGTTTACAAGCTACATCTTGCAGCACCAGCCGCAGGTTAACTGCCACAATGCATGGACAGCTGAATGTGGTAGGAAAGTTTAACATGTTAATGTGTGTCATGCACGCACTGAAACAGAAGCTAGTGTCACATGACAATAACATGTAAGCATGACAGTTACATGATATGCATGCACAAAAGTGCATATACAGTCCAATCAATTATATGGCAATCAGCATGTTGGCAACATAACACAAGTGGAGTACACAGAAAGTACTTATGAATTTGAGGGACCAGGTTGATGGAGCTGAGACTCATGAATGACCTCACTGGCTATTTTCCTGAATGAATCGCGAGTAGCCCATGCCATATCTTGGAAGAATGTTCTCATCATGTCTCTCATCTGTGTTCTGAACACATTGGTCACAGCCTTTCAGATTTCCTCCTGATAATTGTCTTTGTTCTGGCCCTGGAGTCTTCTGCTCAATGATGGCTTGGGCAGGGGTGGGTCCAGTTTTCCTCCTCCTCTTCCTCCTCCTCATCATCACAGTCATAATCAGAAGACTCTGGCATGTGCTCGTAGTCTGATAGGAGAACATCCATGGGTCCCATGCTCTGTCAAGATTAATTGCAAAACACAATAGAAAAAAAAGCTAATGTCTATCACTTAGAATATTTCCATGAAAATAATAACAGAACTTAATATGAAAATGATGAAAATTTACACAGGGACTGATACACATCCATTATGGACAGAGGTACTGTATAAATGCCTGACCATCAATGTCCTATTCATAAACAGGACATCAGTATTATTTTATGAAAACTTGTATAAGCTTAGAGACACCAAGCAGGGTCATTAACCTTGTAAAAATGTATGAGTGTTCAAATATAGAGATTGTACTGTCTGCAAGTAATGATTTGTAGAACAGCCACCAAGTGTCATTGTTAAAATGAGGAGAAAGTCATATGACAATATTGTGGACAATAGGCAAGCAGTATGACAAACATTTGAGCCAGGTAGCATAATAATTTCAAATGCCATGGAACAGCTAGTCACTGTTCCCACGAGAGGAGAAAATATACTAGATCTCATTGTCACAAACATGGGGACAAAATGCTCCACACCGAAGTATATCCCTCATTGGTGAGATCTGATCATAAACTAATCTCACTGGAACCACATCCCGCCCCCACCCCAAACAAAAGACCATAGTGAAGAACTTCTCTAAAGCAAACTTCACACTACTCAAGACTGGTGTGGTATCCTTCAAGGAATGCCTTCTATGAACACCTCCAGGACTGCATGGATCAGGCAATCCCAAATAAAACCAAGACTCTTTCCACTCAGTCTGGTGGACCCCAGCCATTAACAAACTTTACAATAAGAGGAGAAAGCTATTACATGATAGAACAAAATCCATAAAAAGAAGTCACCCCTGATCATTATTAAAAAAAAAACGAGCACTCATAAAATCAACTAAGGCCAATTTTGAGAGAAAAATTGCCATGGATTCAAAGGACAATCATAAGGCCTTTTTCAGCTATGTTAGGAACCTGGGTGGAAACTCACAGATATGCTCAGAATTAGTCCAAAATGATACAAAATCACTGAACCCACAGACATTGCCAACATACTGGCAGACAGGTTCAGTGCCTAAAGGAGAGATAACTATCCCAGCCGAGTGTAGCCTCCCAGACATCTCAAATGCGCAGGTGAAAGCTGCTCTCTAAAGCTAAAAACACAGCATCAATGGGACCGGATGGTGTAGCTAAATGAGGAATTAAACCCGCACATAAGGCAGCTGTTTAATCTCAGCCTTACCACAGGATGCAACTGTGGTCCCACTCCAACAAGTCTAGTCTGCAAAGCTATGGAGAGGATCATAATGGAGCTCATAAACAAAGATATAGGGACTTGCAGACATTGGACCCGACCCAGTTTGGCTTTGTCAAGGGAAGATCATGCCTTTTGAACTTGGTAAATAGTCACCAAGGCCATTGATGAGGGAAAGGCAGTCCATACAGCCTACCTTGACCTTGCAAAACTTACCAGCTTAAATGTAAACCCATATGTCACAAGATGGGTTGCAAACTGGCTTAAGGACAGAACCCACAGGGTTAGAGTTGCTGGCGCTGTGTCAGACTCCAAACCAGTCACAAGTGGTGTCCATTGTTTGGCATCTACTTCTCAGAAGTACAGGCCAACATGGGAGGACTTTGGCTGACAAAGTTTGCAGATGACTGCAAACTATAGTGGAAAGTGCATCGGACACTGATATCCTTCAGAAAACAGATAGCTGGTGCCAGAGCCATGGCCTGAAGTTAAACGCCAAAAATGTATAGTCATAAAAACAAGGTAACCCCAAGCTACCATATAGGTGGCAATCCACTAAGCACAGAAGAGGTTATCAGGGACCTGGGGACCCAGGTTGACAGTGGCCTTTCTTTTGACACTCACATTGCTAAAGTGGTTAGAAAGACCTTCTACATTGCCCACCTGATCATGAAGGATTCACATCCAGATCTAGTGAGGTCATTGTTCCCTGTACTCTTCACTTATCAGACCAATGATCGAGTACAATGCCCCATTCGATGTATCTCACCCGACATCTGCAGCAATTGGAGAGACCCCAAAAGTTCCTCACCAAAAGGATAAAGGGACTCCAAAATCTGTCATATGCTGCCAGATTGAAGAAACTCCAGCTCTATTCAGTCGCATACCGCCTGCTCAGAGGTGACATGTGCCTGACATACAAGGCCATGTCCAACCCGGAATTAATGGACATGCTCCACCTCAAAAATCCAAATCCACCAAAACCACTGATATAAATAGGACGTGCTGGAGGGATAGATTTATCACTCAGAGACTCCCTATGCTGTGGAATAAAATCCCGGTCCATGTGAGGCAGAGCACCTCGCTGACTCTGTTCAAGAGAAATCTAGGCCTGTGGATGGGAGATCGTGGGTTTACCCGAATCATCTCTGGGTCACTGCTGGACAGAGGCACAACAAACTAATGGGCACAGTATTTTTCATATAAATAATTTGGGCTAGGCTTATAAATGCCTTAGGGCAGATAGCCTAGTATAAACCTATGAACCTATGAACCTATGAACATGCATCAATGTAATGAATACAACAGTAACAAATATTTTATATGTTCAATCACCACAGCCTTTGACATATGAGAATGTATATTGTACTAACAGTATTGTATGTGTATAACTGTATATATTGCCTACATACAGGTAGTACCAATCAGCAGCTGCAAAATGCAAACATCTTGATGATGCTTTCTGATTATGAACTGCTGCAAAGAAATTTCTATCTGCACAAGTGTCAATAAACCTAGGCTATAACTATATTTTAACAAAAACACCCAAGGTGTTGTAGACAGATGCAATACCAATGTCAAACTGAATTACATGCCACAGAGTCTGTAACAGCAGAGCCCCATTCAGTCTATGAATAGGCAAGTCTATGCATAACAGATCAGTTACTAGAAAACACAGCCATAAATACAAGCAAACCAAACCATACATTATAAGCAGCAGTCAAAGAGCTATGACTTGTATATAAAACATCCACTTCAACGTATGTTTGACAGATATACCAACCCAACTGTTATTTAGGTTGTGGGTACAATTCAAAAACTGTGTGCTGAAACAATGGAGTAATGCTACATGTTAGTTCAACATTTTTGGATTTCAGTCACAGTTGTAAGCACAGCTATAGTGTAATAATTTCACTTAACCATACTGATGCAGGATGGGCATTCCTGTATTCTAATCAATATACACATTATTTAAAAAAAATACAGGCCTGTAAACAGGATCAGGTGCATTTCACTTCATAAAGCTGAAAAAGGGATCAACATATCTCTCTCCCTTTGCTGCTCCTCAAGCCTGTGCATCTGCTTGATGCACACCTTGGTTCCTGGTCCGATCTTCATCACCTGAAAACAGAAAAGGAGAAAGTATGAATGATGTATTCCTCAAATAATAGTCATATACATTGCTCAGAACAGTTTCCAGGTAATTTTTTCATGAAGACCATTAGATAATCACCACACACTTTTTAGTGTTGTATACAGGTTTTAATATCTTTAAACACAGATGGGAGGATATGAGATTCAAACCTTTAACTACAATGAACATCCAAACCCTAAGCTTAAGAGCTACTTGCTTAGCTAATCAGTCATGACTGAAAATGCATCTTTAGAATGCAGTGAAAAGACTTGATTTTATGACATCACCAAATAATATGGATCCTGGCTTAGGATTTCAAAGTATGAACATGTGCTGGTCATGTAAGTAAAGAGTTTGAAAAACCTCATTCATGTCAGCAATGTATTCAAAAATTTTAACAGCAATGGAAGTTATTCATTCCTCAGACAGTGGGACAGTGTCATGTATCACAGAGCCTCTGTGAACAGAACCATACAAGTTGCTGAACATGACAGTAAGGCATGTATGAAGACCATAATATTCTCTGGTAAAGTGCATATCAATAAGCAAATACACACATCTTCTCTGTTCTGCATTTCAGCTGTAAGTCTGTCCATCATACTTCCGCAAAAGATGAGGATGATGGTCTTGTTGAATTGAATGTAATATTTAATGATAAAACAGAACTTGGTAATATTGTATAATTTGTAAAAGTGCTAACAAAAGCATTGGTCAAACTTATAACAGACTGTAGCGAGCTTTACTGACTGCTGTTAAAAAGCTGATATCAACAGACTGTTATGGAATACGAATATGTTCATAGGAATTTGATGAATAACCAAGTTATTTGTAACTATGCCAAAAATATATGATACTATCGATAAGTGTATGGGTGAATTAAATCAAGATAACAATTTCATGGATTGGAACTCATACCACACCAAAATGTAGGCATGCTGGCCTGTTTATTTATGAGCCGAGCTAACAGCCAGGACAGTCAGGTTAAACAAATAGGTACTGCTTCACTAACCCTGTTGTTAGAAAGATGATGTTATCAGAGCTTTACACATTACAGGCATATTCATAGGAATTCAACGACTAACTCAGTTATTCATAACCATGCACGACATAAACATTAATATCACTTACTGGATTATGCTTCTCCAAAGAAATGTTTTGGATGAAGTAAACCAAGATAATAATTCTAGATAAGTTTCCGCTATGTGGATTGGATCCCACAGCATGCCAAAATGCAGACATGCTGGCCAGTTTCCTTACAGGCCGAGCTAACAGGTAGCAGGAGGCTCACTTTAACAAACAGGTACTGCAGGTATTTATTCAAATTCCTGTAGAGAACAGATAAATTTGGAAACTGCAAACAGTTATTGGATATTTTATGGTAAAGAAATAAGAGCTGTCAACACATAACTGATAACATATGTAAGCAGTCAGACAGGCATTCCTTTTTGGCTTAAATAAATGTGACTGTTTATATTATTATGAGGAATTAATTAAAAGTTATGTATGAGTTTTTATTCAGATGTATAATGGTGCAGCAGACAATACTGTGGTACTGTAATGGAAAACTACAAAGTGCGCAGTCTTCCACAGTGTAGGCGGTATAGGAGTCGGTGATGCATGAGAACAGTGGCTGTATGAAACAATACTGTTGGATGTTGTAAAACATATGTATTTATACAACATTCATAAGTATGTGCATTGTAAACATTATTAAATAAACAGCATGGGACTCAAACCTACACTTATAATGACAGCAGTTACCACGTCCACTTAATTATCCCCATGGGATAATTGTCACATAGCTACTTAATAGTTACAAAAACATCTATCTGAAATACATGTGACACAGATATATCTCTAAACTCTGTAGGAATGTTCAGGTATACTTTGGATAGTCAGACTCACTGTAGGGATCCATAGGCTGCCCCCAAACCTCGGTGAGCACTGGCACATGATGCAGGTCATCATAGCATTGCAAACCTACACTCCAGTGCATTACATCAATGTCTGTCTTCAGTGCTCCCTCACAATCTGCTTCCATATGTCTATCACGTGGAAGTTCCTTGGCCTGGCTGTCATACGATGCACCACTCCGGTGTACATAGGCAACATCTGGGTGGCCTCCTCATCAGTCCATTTGGGCACATAGACAACATCTCAACCTCATCAAAGTAGCCTTCTTGATCCTCCAATGCAAAATACCTGAAGAATGCTAAAACAGAGAAATGTTTACTGAGGTCCCACTCAGTTTGCAGTTAGCAATGGTCTATGCGTAAATGTACCTAAATCAGTACTTGAAGGTGGCACTGATGTCATTTTATCAGATCATTGGTAGATAACAGACATATGCAACACGTACCATTTATCAATACTTATTGGGTGTTTTCGCAGTGCACCTGTGTGTTATGGCACATGTGGCGAATTTACGCAGAGGTGCACAGATGAGATTCCAAAACCTTGAATTTTAAAGAACCTCATTCATTATGTATGGTGCAAATGGCAATTAAAGGTGGATGCTCATTAGTTGTACTTTGTTTCTGTGATTTGGACAGAATGGTACATTGACAATTGGTAGCATTTCTGTTTTGGTCATTATTACATCTGTTAAAGTCAGTCATTTCCAAAGGTACCTGCTTTAAATTAATTTGTAATCAACATGTGATCTTTAATAGAAGTTGCCATAAGTTGCTCGACTGATGTTTGATTGACATTTATGCGTACAGATGTTGCTATTGTAATTAATGGATTTCAGTCCCATAGCCATATAGACAGATTTACACTGCAAATGCATACATTATATGAAGGCAGATTTATGGATCATCTACAATTCTTAATTGTAATTCCTTGCACTCAGTGATGTAACTATGGAAACCTACGGATTCTAAAACTACCTGTATGTACTATGTTATGATGATATTAGGGATATTTATTAAATCATGATTCTTAAAAAAACTGTTAAAAACATGTTTCTGTTACTATTACAGATATTCTTAAATGATGCTTCTTAACAAAAGTGTCCTTACTACTGGTTCAGTATACAAAGCATCCATATTGTCTGTGGCCTGCCTACAGATCTTGAGGTTTGACGACACTTTACGTATGTTGTTCAAGTTTTAGTTTGTGTAGTATTTTAGTGTATAATACATGCAGACTCCTGTGGGATGATGCTGTTGTCTTTGGAACGCCATTCAACATATATGTAGTGTGAAGGAGTTCTAATCCCACTCACAAACTGTAAAGATATTACAAGATCTGATATTGTTAATCCTCATTCATTCCTTACGCATGGGTATCGGTTCCGACCTTGGAACCGAGCCGGCCATTTTCCAAGCTCGCGTCAGCAACAAACTTTCGAGCTAAACTCTTACCCATAATCCCCCTCTCCCTGTTACCTAATTTTTCATTTGCCGCGTTGCCATTCAGTCATGTCAAGCAGCTTCTCTTGAGCTAAGTATAGATATTTGCTGTCAGACTAGTCATATATATAACTTTTTCTGTCAGAAAAGTTTCTATTTTGTTGTCTCTTACCCTATTGCATTTAGCAACCATATTTTCTTCAGTTTTATTCTCTTTACTCTGCACCTTTTACCGCAAGGTATTTCTCCCTTACCATCGTTGGTAATCTTTTCCTTTTTTCATACCTTCGGGTATTCTCTTGTACCATTCCTGGTACCCTTTCTACTGTCCCCTTTTTCTATCATGGCAGATAAGAAAGGTAGTCCAGGATTTAAAAGGTGTTCTGATTGTGGACACAAATTACCTACATTAGATGCCTTCTCTTTGTGCATTTATTGCTTGGGTGTGTCCCACTTATCTGCTGACCCTCCTGTGCTATTTGTAAAAATTTTTCTAACAGAACCCTGCTGGAAATGAAAAATAAGTTGTTGCTGAAGAGACTTCTCAAATCTCCCTTTTCAGAGGCTATTTCTGGGTCGGAGGCTTCAACCCCTCCTAGAGCCCATAAGAAAATTTTGGATGAACCTGCTAAGGCCAAGACTTTGCCTTCGTCCCCGGCTGGGGACTCCCGCCAACCAAGACCTAAAAAGGCTAAAGTTTCTGCTTTGGAGCTCACTCAGTCAGCCCCAGTGCTTTTGGTGCCTAGACCTTCGGCACTGAGGCCTTCAGCACCATCAGTGACCTCTGCTCCGTCTTCTCCTGTAGCCTTTACTATATCGGCACCAAGGGGCTCTTCAGTTCAGACTATTATGACTACTGCATCGGCACCAGCCGTTCAGTCAGCGCAGACCTTGACCACATCGGCTCCAACATCTTACTCGGAACCGATGCCTCAGTTATTGGCTCCAATTTTGTCGGTTCCAGCTTCGGTACCGACAGCCACTTCGGCACCGATCCTTGTGTCAGTGCAGACCATGACCTCAGCACCAATGATTACCTTGGTGCAGACACCCATAGTCCAGTCTCTCTTGGCACCGTTGTTCTCGGTGTGGACTGATGAGGTGGGCACCGAGCGTTTCTCTTCTGTGGACAGACCTGTTTCTCCCTCAGTCTCTGTGATGTCCATTAGAAGCCTTTCTGAACACAATGTGTTGCGTCTTGTGGATCAAGTGCTTCTGGCCAGAGGTATCCCGCCCACCCAGGACCTATCCTTCCTTGGGAGGTGATCACCCATCTCCAAAGACCCCCTCTTATTCTCCTCTTTCATTGCCTTTGAAGTCCATTGATATAGCACAGTCTTCTCCCTCTGCGGTTCCCTTTATGGATCTCACTAAGGAACCACAGCTGCCTTCGTGGCAGGAGAGTTTTGCTATGACCCAGGATGACAGTTGTGACACGTGTAATTTGCTGTTCCACAGCCATCCGGGGACTCCGAGTTGGCAGGCTGAGCCACTTAGGGGAGGGGCAACCCCTGTCCTGGACACTCATCCCTCTTCAGGTGGACCAGCCTTTCAACTGATGGAGAAGGCTGTGGCTTCTGCTGGTGATACTGTGCTGTCTATCCCCCCGCCCTCCTCTGGTACACTGTTTTCACAAGTCGCACCTAGCGGACACCGGGTACAAGGGCCTCAAGACATATTCCCACAGGAAACCCCTTTTCCGCTGTCTTCTCCAGCTTCTCCCTCTGAAGAAGTCCACTGGAAAAGTTTGTGTAAGAGGAAGCACATGGACTCCACAGAGGAGTCCCTTACTGAAGACACAGACTTTGATGAAGGGGAAGGATCCCCTCGGTCACCCTCTGAGGTATCCTTTAGTGATATCCTCGAAATCCTTAAACAGAGAGGTGACTGGCAGCCCTTTAATCCGACCTCTGAGGAGTCTGTGTTCCAGCAGGCCTTTCGTGCCTGGCCCCCTACCTCCTGGGTCACTCTACCTGCCGATGAACCTGTCTGGCTCATCGTGCAGCATGCGTGGAAAGCTCCTGACACCATCAACGCTATTCCCTGGAGGCCAGATAAGATTTTGTCCCCTCCTGCTATTGATCCCCATTGATCTAAAGGTCTTCCTGTGGATGCTCTGGTGGTGGCGGCTACAACAAAAAGGATCTGGTGGAAGAAGAAAGCCAGACTGTCCATCCGCCTAACAAAGAGTCCTGGGCCCTGAACAGGATAGGGAAGCATACATTTGCATCAGCGACCTTTACTATCAGGTCCCTGAATTATATGGCACACTTTACCAGGCTTCAAAGGGATCTGATTTCCGAGCTCTCTGAAACTTTGGCTGGTGCCGTATCTGATGAGGTCCGTGACAAAGTGGCCTCTCAGCTGGCCACCATTGAGTCAATATCTAACTCCTCTATGTGACTGATATCCCACACATCAGAAGGTGCAGCTAGAGCAGTGGGTTCAGCTGTGGTCTTGAGACGACAAGCCTGGATGCGCTTGTGCAATTTCGCGGAACCCTTTAAGGCTTCCTTTCTTAATGCTCCCATTGAGTTCTCTTCTTTGTTTGGACACAAAGTTAAAAGCATACTGGCCAGATGTGAACAGGATGGTAAGACCCTTTCTGCCGTAGGTGTCCGTTATTCTTCCCCTGAACATGCTTTCTCCCAAAACCAAAAGTGTGGGAAGATATGGCTCAAAAAATCTCAGGGTCCTTTCCGTGACACACAGGCCCTCCCCTAGAGGCAGAGGGGGAAACTCACAGGGAAGATGCTCCTTTCAGGGCAGAGGGGGTCCGCGTAACCAGGGTTCCAGGGACTCTTTCCCTGGCCAATCCTACCAGCGCTCCTGAAGAGTGGCCCAACTCCTTTCCTCTGGAGGTGGTTGGGGGTTGTTTCTCCTTGTACCCTTCTGCCTGGCTAACCATCACCACCGATTCTTGGGTACAAAGGATTATAACCAGAGGTTATCATATCCCCTTCGATCTTTGTCCTGTCCCTTCAAAAAACCTTCCAGATGTTCCACCCAGTCAAAGGGAAGAAGCAGCACTAGAGATAGAAAAGCTGCTAAGAAAGAGAGTCATCCAAATAGTCCCTCCAGACCAGATAGGATCCAGATTCTACTCAAGACTATTTTTGGTGCCAAAGAAAACTAGGGACTGGAGACCAATTTTGGATCTCAGTGTATTGAACAAGTTTTTGAGAGTACAAAAATTCTGGATGGTCACAATACAGTCTATCCTCCTGCTTTTGGAAAAAGATGATTGGATGTGCTCGATAGATCTTCAAGATGCATACTACCACATAAAAGTGGACAGGCCATCAAGAAGATTTCTGCACTTCCACATGGGAGCCAGTCACTACCAGTTCAGAGTACTGCCCTTCATACTCTCTACAGCCCCCAGAGTGTTCACAAAGTGCATGGCAGTCGTCACAGCTCACTTGTGACTACAAGGATTCCAGGTGTTTCCATACCTAGACGACTGGCTTATTTCTGCCCCCACCAGACATCTACTGGAAGTAGCCCTGGCATACTCTCTCCTCACTGCCCAAAGGCTAGGCATAACCATAAACTGGCAAAAATCCAATCTCACCCAATCTCAGTCCACAGAAGTCATAGGGGTTATCTTGGATACAAAGAACTGCAGAGCTGCCATTCCAGAGCACAGAATTCTAAGGATAAAGCAACAACTGATCCCAGTCCTTTCAAGGGAGAAATCCACAGCTCACTCTGTCCTACAGCTGCTGAGTTCCATGGTAACCTCCATCACTATTGTCCCCCTGACCAGGTTTCATATGAGGCTTCTACAATGGCTACTGCTGAACCAATGGTATCCTTTTCAGCATCCTCTTTCAGCCAAGATTCGAGTAACCCACAGGTGCAAACAGGATTTAAATTGGTGGATGACACACAATCCATCACAATGGTCTCGCCCCTTCTCCCTGCAGCAATCCAAGGCCACAGTGACTACAGACGCCTCCCTGATGGGGTGGGGGGCTATGTCAGGGACAGACAGTCCAAGGCACTTGGTCCGAATTGGAGACCCAACTGCATATAAATGTTCTAGAGCTGAGGGCGGTGCTTCTGGTGTTGCAAGCATTCTATCCCCTGCTGCTGTCTGGGACAATTGCAATTCAATCAGACAACATGGTGGTGGTCTGGTACATCAACAAACAAGGTGGAACCAAATCTTACCCCCTTTGTCGAGAGGCCATGAGGATATGGTAATGGGCGATGGCTACCAACTGTTTTCTTCTAGCAACGCACATTCCCGGGAGTTCCAACATGATAGCAGACAGACTCAGCAGGTGCATTCTACAACCTCACGAGTAGTCCCTGAATCCCTTGATAGCGGGGGAAATCTTCCACCGTTGGGGCCGTTTTTGCTGCAACCTCTTTGCATCCCCTACCAACTACAAATGCAGCAACTACTTCACCCTGATTCCCCCTCCGGGACAATCACCCCGGGATGCTCTAGTCCATGATTGGCCCTCAGGTCTTCTTTATGCATTCCCACCTTTTTCCCTCATTCCCCAGTTTCTGAAGAAAGCCCACCAGTTGAAGAGCAATGTGAGCCTCATAGCACTATATTGACCTCGTCAGATTTGGTTCCCCTTCCTTTGGCCTCACCTTCTAGATCAACCATGGATTCTCCATCCAACCCTGGAGGTGATCTCACATCCGCAGAACCTGATTCATCCCAACTTGGACAGGCTGAAGCTCACAGTTTGGCTACACCCATTCCCTTGATTGCCAGGCAGAATGATCTTTCTTTACCAGTGCGTGACATTCTCATTGCATCTCATAAGTCTTCCACTAGAATTACTTTTCTAAGCAAGTGGAAAATATTTACCTGTTGGCTGAAAGAAAAACAAGTAGATCCCTTCTCAGCAGCAGTGTCGATAATACTAGAGTATCTGGCCAACCTTTTTCAATTGGGTCTATCGGCCTCTAGCGTTAGAGTTCATTTGGCTGCAATATCTAATTTCCATGAGGGTGTCCAAGAATCCTCTCTTATGTCACACAAATTGTGCAAGACCTTCATAAAAGGTGTGACTCATCTGAAGCCACCTTTTAGAGAACCTATTCAACCATGGGATCTATTATTAGTTCTACAAGCTCTGACAATGCCACCCTTTGAACCAGCTTCTTCTTGTGACCTCAAATATTTGTCATGGAAAACCTTGGTGTTAAGTTGTCTATCTCGCCTTCGTTCTTGCTGGTTGAGATCAGAGCTGATCCTCGGCCACCTTCTATAGCTCGAGAGCTGTTTACTGGCTCGAGGCTACCCCTTATCCCATAATGCCTAGCGATAGCTACCCAGATCTCATTTGCCGCTTCAGCTGTGAGGTGTCTTTTTTCTGGTTCAGGCTCATATAAAGTTTTTTTTGTATAACTTTATTACTCTAGATTTCTATATTTTTAGTGTTTTATTGTTAATGACTAGTCTTGGTTTTTGTGATAGCTAGTGTTTAGTTGTAGTATCCCTTCTTTTCCTTGAGAACTCATTTAACTTAAAGAATTCTCCCCCACCCCTCCCCACCATCTTCTTCTTGTCAGGTTAGCTGTTTAAGTTAGAGGCTTTCCTTCTACTTTTCTTTCATAGGCTAGCCATTTAAGTTAGAGGCTTTCCTATTAAAAAAAAAAAAAAAAAAAAACTTTAGCTATAGTATTGTAGTACAGTGTGTTTTTTTGTGTAGACTGTATTTTGCTTTTGGTAGCTGTTGCTGTATTTGTTGTTTCCTTCTTTCAGAATGTCAAAGGAATCCAAAGTGTCTGGATTCAAGAAGTGTGACTCATGCTGTCAGAAAATGTCTCTGACAGATGGGCACACTTCTTGCATCTATTGTTTAGGCGCTGTGCACCTGCAGGACTCTTGTTCTATCTGCCATGCCTTTAGTCCAAGAGTCCTGCAGGAGCGTAAAAATAAGCTTATTCTTAGGGGTCTTATAAAACCCCAGGATTCACTGGCCAAGAGCTCTCAGCCTGTGAAATACTCTAAATCTACCAAGTCGTCGGCTCCAAGTTTGGAGCCGTCCTCGGTTCAGACTCTACCTTCTACTTCGGTTCCGCCTGGCACCAATAAGACTATCTCCCCATCAGCTCCATCAGAAACTTCAGAGCCTTTGTGGAGCCACAAGAGGCTGAGGTCCCCTTCACTGGAATCGGTACATTCGGCTCCTCATTCTCCGTTGCTTCAGAGCGAGCGCAGTCACCGATCCTGTCACTCCTCTCGATCCTCTAGGCTGTTGGATCACGATGTGGAGAGAGTGGTCAGTAGGTTGCTAAAGTCGCAGGCACTTGCCAAGATGTTGTCCAGCCCTCCTCAACAGGTGTCAGCTGCATCCACTTCTCTCGATGTTCCTCATCCAACTCCAATTAGTTCAGAGCCGGAGTTCGTTGGGGTTCGAGTAGTGGAACCGTCGGCTCTGATAACTCTATCTCCTTCGGTTCCGACGTTGGCTCCAATCCCCTCAGTGGTGCCGTCCGTCAAGGGATCTGGGCGCCGGGGATCCCTTGATGGCTCTGACGGGGTGAGTGGCATCGACCCTTGTCTGACCCCGTTCTCCCTCTCGGAGCTTCGGCACAGGTGAGCTCGGCTCCTACATCGGCCTTGGAGCCATCTCCCTCGGTGCGGAGAAAGATTCCGATTTCCTCAGAACTGGAGCTTTCTCTGCATCATGGTAGGGATGCCTTCGATGTCATGAGGAGTGTGCTGGCCACTGAGTCAGCTCCACTATCGGTCCCACCGGCTCCGTCCCCTGTAGTGCCTGTGCCAACCTCTGCTCCTCCTCCAGACCCCAAGTGTAGGGAACCAGCGCTCCAGGGCACCCCATTGGGTGTTTCCTCTTCTTCCGAGGCCTCCCCTGATCATTCAGAGGAGCCCCCTTGTAAGAAGAAGTGCAAGAGGAAGCACATTGATTCCCCTGAGTCTGTCACTTCTGATACAGACTTAGATGATTCGGAAGGGTCCCCGAGATCCCCATCTGAAGATATTTCCTTCTCGGACATCCCAGAAATGCTTAAGAAGAGGGGGAACTGGAATCCCCTAGCCCCTACCAAGGATGGGTCTGTATTTCTGGATGCATTTGGTTCCTGACCTTCCACCTCCTGGGTTTCTCTGCCTTTCGATCCACTTATGTCAGTGGTGGCTCGAGAGGCTTAGTCAGCTCCGGATACAGTGGAACCAACTCCGAGGAGACCTGGCAAATTCATCACAGCACCCCAGAATAAGCATTTCCCTACCAAAGGTGTTCTTGTTGATGCCATGGTGGTAGCAGCAGCCACCAAAAAAGAGTTAGCGGAGACCTTTTCATCTGTCCATCCTCCTAACAAGGAGTCTAGGATGATGGACAGATACGGGAAGCGAATGTTTGCTTCAGCGACCTTTTCTATGAGGTCACTGAACTACTTATGTCATTTTACCTGGCTTCAGAGGGATCTCCTTAAAGAGCTCGGAGATACCCTTCAAGATACATTAGCTGAGGGGGCTCAAGCTAAAGTAGCTTCCCAGCTGGCGACGCTTAATTCTGTAGTTAACTCCTCCATGAGGCTCATTTCCTACGCAGCCAATGATGCGAGTAGAGCTGCAGGTATGGGTGTGGCCCTTAGGAGGCATGCATGGATGCGGCTGTTTAATTTTGCAGAACCCTTTCGAGCATCATTCACCAACACCCCCTTTGATGGTTCCTTTCTCTTTGTACCACAGGTGAAAGACACTTTGACTAGGTGTGAGCAAGAAGGTAAGAATCTCTCTGCCGTGGGAGTCTGTTTTTCCACTTCTTCTAGACCGTGCCTTAAAGGTCAGAAGAGTGGCAAAATGTGGTTCCGAAAATCCCAGGGAGCCTTGCCTGACATATGTAGCGATTTTTCCTCCAGGGGCAGAGGGGGAAACAATAACAACAGACGCTGCCCTCGTGGCAGAGGGGGTCCACAGAACCAGGGCAACAGAGAATCTTTCTCTGATAAGGCCTTTCAGCATCCCTGAAGGGTTGCCCGGCTGCTCACCTCTGGAGGCAGTCGGGGGAAGACTTTCACTGTACCCAAAAGCCTGGCAAAATTTAACACAAGACAGATGGGTACAGTCCATTATATCCGGAGGTTACAAAATTCCCTTCTGTCAACCCCCCTTACCATCAAGGAAATCCCTTCCAGATGTTCCACCCAATCTGAAGGACCAAGCAGTAATCGAAGTTTCAAAACTGCTAGAAAAAAAAGAGTCATCCAGGAAGTCCCGGCCGACCAGCATGGATCTGGAACTTACTCATGGTTCTTTTTGGTACCAAAAAAGACAGGGGACTGGAGACTGATTCTGGATCTCAGCAGACTAAACAGGTCTGTACAAAGAACAAAGTTTTGGATGGTCACGCTACAGTCCATTCTACCCTTTCTGGGTCAGGACAATTGGATGTGCTCGATAGATCTTCAGGACACATACTACCACATGAAGATGGACAGGTGCTCCAGGAGATTTCTTCGCTTCCGGCTGGGAGCCAGTCATTACCAGTTCAGAGCTCTGCCCTTTGGTCTCACCACAGCCCCCAGGGTGTTCACCAAATGTATGGCAGTGGTTACGGCTCAGCTGAGATGTCAAGGATTCCAGGTGTTTCCATATCTAGACGACTGGCTCTTCACTGCTACTACCAGGCATCAACTTCTACAAGCCAGGGACTACACAATCACAATCTGCTCCCAGCTAGGCATTACAATAAACTTCAAAAAATCTGCCTTGTTGCCCTGTCAATCTATCACCTACATAGAAGCAGACTTAGACACAAGAAACATGTCCGCAAGGCTACCGCTAGAAAGGGTGTCAACAAGTACAAATTCTAATGCAGAACAAAAGAATCCAGGTTAGGTTCATTCTTCAAACTCTGGGTTCCATGGCAGCAGCCATTCTTCTAATCTCACTGGCCTGCTTTAACATGAGGATCCTTCAGTGGCTTCTGTTCACACAGTGGTCTTTCCAACAGCTGCCCATGTCTCACATGATCATGATTACAGAAGCATGCAAAAAGCACCTTTCCTGGTGGATGGTCTCCTCACTAGTGACTCAGGGCAGACCCTTCACTCAGCCCCCTCCGGTAGCCACAGTGACCACAGATGCCTCCCTGATAGGGTGGGGTGGGCATTATCAGGGCAGGACAGTCCAAGGCACTTGGCAGCCTCACGAGTCCCATCTGCACATAAACATCCTAGAAATGAGAGCCGCGCTCCTAGCATTGCAAGCCCTCCAGGACTCTCTTCCTTCTGGGACCATTGCAGTTCAAACAGACAACATGTCAGTGGTGTGGTACATCAACAGGCAGGGTGGAACCAGGTCCTACCCCCTGTGTCGAAAAGCGCTCAGACTGTGACAGTGGGCGATTTCCTCCCAACGTTTTCTGATTGCGACGCACATCCCTGGGAAGTCCAACGTCATAGCAGACAGGCTCAGCAAAGCAATCCTCATGCCTCATGAGTGGTCTCTGAATCAGGAAGTTGCGGATCTTATCTTCCACAAATGGGGACAGCCTTGCTGTGATCTTTTTGCCACCCCCTTCAACAGCAAATGCAGCAACTACTTCTCCCTACTTCCGCTTCCAGGTCATATATTTAGAGATGCTCTAGTCCACGATTGGCCTCAGGGACTTCTTTATGCCTTTCCTTCGTTTCCCCTGATACCAAAATTCATACAGAAAGCAATATTGTTGGGTTGCAAAATGATCCTCATTGCCTCCTACTGACCTCGACAGATATAGTTCCCGTTCCTGCACCACTACCTTCTCGATCAGCCCTGGACTCTGGACCCGTTTCCAGATCTACTGATTCATCAATCAGGCGGGTTGCATCAATCCCTCCAAACTCTCCAGCTCACAGCTTGGTTGCTCCACTTCCAACCTTAGCCAGGCTTCCCAGCATTTCCCCGGCTGTACGTGAGATTATTGTCTCCTCTCACAAGTCCACAACCATAAAAACTTATGCTAGTAAATGGAAATGTTTTTCTTGTTGGGCAGAGGCTAGGAACGTAGGTCCCTTTTCAGCCCCAGTCCATGAAATTCTGGAATTCCTAGCACAACTTTTTCATTCCGGGTCCTCTTCGGCTACAGTCAGGCTTCAATTAGCGGCCATTTCTAACTTTCATGTCGGTTTGTCAGATTCAAACATTATGTCTCATAAGCTCTGTAAAGCTTTCCTGAGAGGGACTACTCTCCTTAGGCCTCCAGTGAGAGATCCCCCTCCTCCTTGGGACCTTAATTTGGTACTAACTTCCTTAACTCTGCCCCCTTTTGAACCAGCAGTGTCCTGCTCCATTAAGTTTCTATCTTGGAAGACACTCTTTCTGGTAGCTATTACTTCAGCCAGACGCGTCTCTAAACTTCGGGCACTATGTGTTTGTCCTCCATACTTGGTTTTTCATAAGGACAGGGTTGCTCTGAGGACTAATCCTTCATTTCTTCCAAAAGTCTGCTCAGAAAATAATTTAAACCAATCCATAGACCTTCCTGTGTTTTTCCCTAACCACACCAACAAGACAGAGTACAAATTACACCAATTTGATGTTCATAGACAATTGCGTTTTTACCTGCATAGGACTAAGGAAATAAGGAAGTCGGACCAACTATTCCTTTCCTATGCTGTAGGCAAACAAGGTCTCCCAGTTTGCAAGGTGACCTTATCCAGGTGGTTGTCTCACACTATTACTTTCATCTATCAATTAAGGAACAAAGAGTTACCCATCAAGCCGAAATGTCATTCTACTAGGGCCTTGACCACCTCTGTAGCCTTCCAATCTAGGTTGCCCATGGATTCTATTTGTGCAGCTGCTATGTGGGCAAATCCTCATACCTTTATTTCTCATTACAAGCTAGATATGGTCTCCAGGAGCAGAGTTGAATTTGGTTCCACCGTTCTGAAGAGTCTGTTCCAATGAGCCACCCAGGATTGTAGGTGCTGGGGACGCTGTCCCAACCAACAGGAATGAAGGCGAGATAGACAACTTAACATAAAGAAGTTATGTACCTACCATAACATTCCATGTTAGTTGTCTTCATCTCACCTTCTTTCTTGGGTCCCACCCTCTGTCCCCCTGTCCTATTGGACCAAGAGGAGTTCTGGTTTCACTGGCTGAGTGTTCTCTGGTTTGTTTCCTCTACTGACTTAGAGAGTATAACAGGTATACTCAACCTATTTGTTTGGACAGGTTTATTCTCTGACTATGTCTGGGGTTAGCTATTTCAAACGAGATCTGAGTAGCTATCGCTAGGCATCATGGGCTAAGGGGTAGCCTCAAGCCAGTAAACAGCTCTCAAGCTATAGAAGATGAGATGTCCTCTTCAGACATCTGGGGTTCTTCAGGTAGTTCACCCACACCTGCAGCTGGAAGACCACCATGCACTCTAGTTAGCATGTTGTGTAGCATGGCACATACTTTTATCATCTGTGCTGCCTTCTCAGGTGTGTAAAGCAGTGCACCCCCAGATGTGTCCAGACATATGAACCTAGATTTCAGCACACTGAACACAGACTCTATGGTGTTTCTAGTTGTTGCATGTGCTCTATTGTAGGCCTCCTGTGCAGGGTGGGATGTTTCACGGTATAGGGTCATTAGCAACTGCTCGAGAGGATAACCACAATCATCTGTTGTGGGAAATGAAAACACATTTGATCAGAATGGATATTGTTGTGAGGGGATCCATAGCTTGCATTCTAGCTGTGTTCCTGTACTTACGTAGTAGTAGTCCCCTCAGATATTTCACCTTGCTGGAATGCAGCCATCAGTCCACTTTCCCTCTATATGGCAGCATCATGGGCACTTCCAGAGTGCATTGCCATTATGTTTGTTATGCTGCCATCTGCTGCGCACACAACCTGGCAGTTAATGGATGGCCAGCCCTTTCTGTTTATGTATTGGTCTTCTTCAGGATGTAATGATGTCTTGATAGGTATGTCTGGACAATCTATTGCACAGTGTACATGGGGGGGGGGGGTCTGTGATGTGTTAAAACTGGTGCATTACAGTCCTCTGCTCCATGGGGGTGAGTGGGATGTATATGTAGTCATCCACCTTGCTGCATATTACTTTCAGGAATTTTGGCAGGATACAACTGTCAGCTGTCTGGGACAATCTCACAACACCCCCATGAGTCTCTGAAGTGTCCCAGATGCAAGTACTCCCAGGCTGAGGCATAATTTGGTTTCAAGGGGATGAGATTTTCTCACAGAATCTGCAAAGATGTGTGGGGCACACATGTTACACACAGCCTGTACCAGTTGTCTGTCTACCTGTAAATTATTTGCTGGTCTGACAACTGATTTATTTGCAACTTTGCTCTGGCTGTAGCTGGCTGCTTTCTAGGTTGCATAGCCACAGCCTTATTTATGACTTGTATCACTGCAGCCTGCTATAGTTCATTAACATCTGGTTGCATTTTTATGTATTTTGTTGTTCTTTTGCTGTGGAAATCAATGAACTCTGTTGTATTAGCTTTTATTCTTCTGGGTCCATAAAGCATACACCAAGAAGTACAGAAACAGAGTCGGCAAAGCAGTTTGTGGTATTTAAATTTAATTGTGTGCGCACAATGTGTTTTAGAATCAGACAGCTGTGTGCAGAATCCCTAATTATCTTGCTCTGAATGACTAAGTACTCAGACTGCCTTCAGCATGTCTTCTGAAATCATGTCTGCAGCAGGTGTGCTGAAGTTTTCCTTCTGTGTGCTGTGCTGTCTGCAAATAGCTTCTGCAAACTTTACAAAATCTGGCCCAATGCATTTATAGTTCACTTTTTATGGTTAATATTAATCAAATAGTCTATATGTCATTAAAAATAGTTAAAATTAAGCAAAATTCTGTTTTTGTTATTCAGGTATCCAGATTCGCAGAAGTGGACAGAAGATACAGAGATTTTATTCAAGTTACATGCTGTGATCTTCACGTGTTGAGAATTACCCAAGATAACAAGAGAAAACAAGGGGCATTATTTCAGGGTAAAGCACTGCAGAAAATGCTTTTAGAAGGAATTAATATAATAGAAGAAATTTTGCAGGAGATAAATTACTTGGTTGAGTCTGCCAGAGCAGAGTTTCCAAGACTTTACTTCCTCACCAATGATGAAGTTATTCAGCTTCTGGCAACTCTGGACAGTCCATCTGAGTGGTTACCATTTGTTAAGAAATGCTTTCTGCATATATCTGACCTGGAAATGGAAACTGTGGCCACACACAATAAAAGTTCTGAACCTCATATATTTGGCTGTAAAGTTGCTGTAAAGTCTGTGATTGGTAGGTATGGAGAAAAATTACCTTTAATATCTCCTCCAAAGCTAGATCAAAATGTTATAGCATGGCTAAAAGATCTGGAAACCAAGGTTAGAGAAAACATTTTTCATTCATTGCAGCAATGTGTGATAGAAAGGCTTTCAGTTAAAGAGAATGTGGACAAACCAATCAAGACACATGCATTGTCAACTCAACCCCCATCAGAGCTCTCACAAAACCGTCAGACTATTCAACACTGGCTGAAACTAACAAGTGGCTTTCCCTTTCAGTGCATCATGGTGGCTGAACAGGTTTCTTGGTGCCTTGAGGTTGAAGAAATGTTCTTTGGGAAAGGTGACAAGACTCTGCTCATAACAGGTAATATAGTAAAACTTCAAGGCCTGATTCAAACTATCCAAGACTGCTGGAAAAAGCGAAATATGGAATCCAAGACTTCTCTTCTACTCTCAGTACTGAAGAGTTTAGTCACCATTACCCTGTATCACAGGGACATCATCAATGATCTTTTAGAAAAGGAAATTGAATCTGTGTCTTCTTTTGAATGGGAGAAGATTATGAAATACAAAACAACTTTTCACTTTGAAAAACTTAAAACCCACTTTGAAAGCATAAATCTAAAGTCTTTACCTCTTCATTCCAGGCTGCAGCAAGTGGAAAAAGAAGACAGATGCCACATAGATATTCTTGGTAACAGATTGAACTATAATTATGAATACATAGGTCCATGCATCCAAACTGTGTGTACTCCATTAACTGAGAAAAGTATTTTAGGTATAGTACTTGCTCTGGAGCATTATCATTGTGCTGCAGTTTCTGGTCCATCTGGTGTCGGTAAGACTGAAACCATTTCTGGATTAGCTGAAGGACTGGGACAACAGTTAATTACCATGAAGTGCTCAGAACAGATGACTCCCAAATGTATTGATCTGAAGCTATGTGGAGCAATCCAGACTGGTGCATTCCTTGTCCTGGAATCTACAGATTCACTAAGTCCAGAAACACTCTCTATTCTTGGTCAGCATCTTTCAGATATTCATAATTCCTGCATATCCCTACCAAAAATGACCCAAAGTTCACACATACCTCAAACAACAAAGTTGTCAAAGGCCAGCAGATGCATTTCTGCTGATACTTTAGCCAGAGAATCTGTGGACAGAGAAGGAATAGTCTACCTCAGACCCAGAAGAATCAAAAGTTCATATATACCATGTGATAGAAAAGTGATAGATACAACAAATCCATATGATCTTGTGCTGTTGGGGAATATTGTTTACAATGGAAACTTAATTCCTGTAAGAGAAGGATATGGATGTTTCACAATGTTCAGGAATGTGGATTCAGCAAGTAACATCCCAGATAATCTCAGGATGGTACTGAGACCTGTAACTATGCTGAATCCTGATATCAAAGTAATTTCTGAAGTAATGTTGTTTGGTGCAGGGTTTAGGGAAGCAATGCAGCTCGCAGATAA
>NC_056736.1:253986446-254068946 GCF_019279795.1 Protopterus annectens | reverse complement strand
GACTATTTTGCTGGAGGCTTAGAGGAAAAACTAGGCATATGTATAGTAAAGAGGAAGAAGCAGAAATGTGGGAAAAAAGGTAGCTGTGGGGGTAGCTTCAGTTATTCAAAATATATGCTTGCAGCTTTGATATGCTAAACAGATTTCATCAAAATAGGCATGTTGTAATATCAAGGGTCCCACACACTTAAAATGTGCGACATTGAACCTTCCTGAAATTATTTCCTCTCATTTACTCCTGAAGTACTGTACTACCCACCTTTTTGTCATTACCTCTATCCTAAACTGGCATACAAAAAACTGGCAACCAAAACATCTTCAACATAAAGAAGGCCAACTCAAAAATGGGACCCCGGTTACCAGACACTTATCAACTGAATGACCAATATATCACCCAAATTATGGTCAACAATCAGTTTCCCAGCCTTGAAGTCGTAATATAGAGCTCATCTAGAAATGTACTATATGCACTACACCATGCATAACTTCTTTCTTGCCATATTGCTAATTGCAATTACTCGAGGGAATTATTCACCAATGATAATATATAATACACATGTAGGCTGCCCAAATCTGAATACCTTTATGCACAATACTCATTTACACCTTGACCTCCCTATGTAACTACTTCCCCCAACTCCTTCAGTTTTTCCTCCACAGTATCTCTGTCACTCTTCTATTTCCCCTTACTAATACCTAATGCCACTCGCTGCATATCTCTCATACTGTTTTTCTGGGATTAGCCACAAAATTCTTAGCCTGTTGCAGCTGATCTAGCTACGTTATTATGATTGGATAAACACAGAGCTAAAAGTGATACTGAAATTAAGAGACAAAGACCTGGCCCTCTTGGAAAACAAACCCCTTTCTAGAAACCTAACAAAAGTTCATGCAACGTACGAACCTAACAAAAAAAAAAAAACATAAGATGCCATTAAACTCATATCATGAATTCTAACCAAAACTTCCTCCTCAACACCTCCAAACTCTTCTGGAAAGAGGTAAACCATCTAACTGGAAAAAAATACCCCAGATGTCCAAGACAAAACCACATCAAGGTGCTCCCCTACAAAATTTCTCAGAGGTTTGCAACCTTCCCACAGTTTCTAATTACAATTCATTTAGTCTTGCATTCCAAATCACCCTCCATATTCTCTCCTTTTACTTTAAACTGATATAATAAAAATCTCCAGACTGCTGTTGAACAAATATGTATTGACAATCCACTTAGATCCGATGGCTTTTAGTCATAGTTCATTTACCACTGTAGGGAATTCATCTTGACCCCCCCCCCCCCCCGAAACACACTTTCAGTTTATAAAAACAAAAAGTGGCACAAAAGCAGAACCAACATTTTCAATTTATGCATAACCCAAAACAGAATGCCAAACACATGGAAAAACACAACAGTATTACCTCTACTGAAACAGCCCAACCCCTCCAATACTTCACACTACTGCCCATCTCTATCCTTCTGAGCCTATGAAAAATCTAGAAAAGCTTGTATACTCCCAGCTTGCACAATATATCAGCAAATACACACTTCTGTCATGCAAACAATATGGTTTCTGGTTGGTCTGTAGCACAATGACAGCAATATGGACACTGACAGAATCTTACTAGCAATGAAAAGAGGACAGCTGATATGCACCATTTTAATAGATCTTACCAAAGCATTTGATCTTATGACCAAGTCCTACTACACCAGTCAAGGCACTGTTCCATGGTTTCATAACTTTCTGTCAAATCAACACTTCTCTGTGAAAATCCACCATTCCCTCTCTGTACCTCCTTCATACTCAAAAAAGGTATACCTCTGTGCTCAGTCCTGTTTCCCTTCCCATTGTCTATCTATGTCATTAAACTCCCCCTTGACCTCCCTCATTTGCTATTACTTCTTATCGCTGATGCCATGGTCCTCTACTGGTCTAATCAGTGACTCACATTCCTACAAAGTTAGCTCAAGCAGACTTCATCCAGTGAATCAGTAATAAAAATGTGTCACTTAACACCAAAACAGAGGTCATGTTCTTTGCAGCCTACAAAAGCTCACAAAAATAACTTACCCTTTACACATTTTAGCACCTTTATTGAATTATCACTTAAGGCACAGGCAAATATACATTTATATAAAATAAAACACACCATGTTCACAGTTACAAACATTATACATCACATGTATTCTTTTATAGAATTATCATCTACCCAGCATTACATAAATTGATCAATTCCTGCCTTCCATTAAACCTCACTCCTTTTCCAAAACATTAATCTACATGTATTATTCCCACAATTTTAATTTTTTTCTAAGCAATTTTCTCCTACCCTTTTCTAACTATCCCTCTTCCAGTTTTATTATCTCTCTTACAATATACTGACTACTTCAAATACAATTTGTTTAGATTCTGATTTCCATGCAAGCAATAATGCCTGACATGGTTTGTGTGTTAATGTGTAATTAACACCTACCCAGAGATGTTATGAGGCCCAACGCCACATGCGGAAAGCCTCTACACCTCTGGAAGGGCATTAATTACACATTAACACACACCTTGGAGGGCATTATAGGTTCATAGGTTGGTACTAGGCTACAAGCCTAGCCATAACAATTCCCTGGCTATTTCTTCCCACAGTATTTACTTCCCTGGACCCCTGCCTAGCGGGGCGACTGATGTGATCCCTGGAGTGAATTTCCTATCTCCCATCCAGTCATCAAGGTTCCTTTAGAAGAGGTCCAAAGAGGCACTCTGCTTGACATGTATGCGCAGTCTATTCCAGAGTCTGGGGAGTCTCTGTGTCAGGAACTTATCCCTCCAGGATGTTTTATTCATTGTGATGACAAAGTTTAGATCCCTGGAGCGTGTGTCTCTGAGGGACTGGGATTTCTTTAAGTGCAGCATATCCAGCAGCTTTGGGTTTGACATGGCCTAGTATGTTAGTAGACGATATGTGACAGAGTATAGGTGGAGTTTTCTTAGACGGTCAGCATAGGGCATCTGCTTTAGGCCTGTGATTCTTTTAGTGAGGTATTTCTGCAGCCTTTCCAGTTGTTGCAGATGTCTTGAGAGGTACATACCAAACTGGGCTTTGTATTCTATAATGGGTCTAATGAGGGATGAGTACAGTGGGACAATGACCTCCTTTTTTCTGGATGAAAAGCCCTTAGTGATGAGGTGTGCCACATAGAAGGATTTCCTGACTGTTGTGGCGATGTGGTTATTGAAGATGAGACCACTGTCCACCTGTATCCCTTGGTCTCTTAATTTATCATTTAACACCACTATATAGAAAAGACATATCTTTGGGTATATATATATATATATATATATATATATATATATATATATATATATATATATATATATATATATATATAATAAACTGTAAGTGAAAATTTCAAAGGCATATAATTAGCAGAAATGCACACTTTAATGCACTAGAAGGGATCGCATTAGCACAGCATAAGATGGAAAAGGGAATTTTGCATAGTTTTAAATTTAAGGTTTTAGAAGTTATACATATAAGTCTGAGGCTTGGTGATATAAATAATACATTGGAGATATCTGAATATAAATGTATCATAAGACTTGAGGCAGACAGAGCACCTGGTCTAAATAATATGGTAAAACTTAAACCTATGTTAGATTTTAAGCAAAATCAATATAAATAGTTGTTTTACTATTGCTTAAAGTATGCATTTCTGCTAATTATATGCCTTTCAAATTTTCACTTACAGTTTATTTTTTTATATATATATATATATATATACCCAAAGATATGTCTTTTCTGTATAGTGGTGTTTTTTTTAAAAAAATGTCTTTTTAAAAAATGATTCATTAATTAATCATATATTATGTGTGTTGCTCTGTTTCTTATTGGATGGCTGTGTCCCTTGGTCTCTTATCACACTTTTGGTGTTTAGTGTGCTGCCACTTATGTGGTAATTCATGGGTACATGTTTTTTCCCAAAGGGGATAACTATACATTTCTTGGCATTGAGCTTGAGCCCATGGCTCTGGTACCAAGCATCTGTTTCTGTAAGGCCCTTTTGTAGAATATCCACATCATTCGGGGATTCAATAATGGCTCCCAGTTTGATGTCATCTGCAAACTTTGTTAGCCAGAGTCCCTTAGTGTTGGCCTGTACTTCAGAGAAGTAGATGCCAAACAAGAGCGGTCCAAGGACTGAACCCTGAGGTACTCCACTTTTCACTTGTCTGGAGCTGGATTTGGAGTCGGCTACTTTTACAGTCTGGGTTCTGTCAGTAAGCCAGTTGGCAACCCATCAAGTGACATAGGGATTAATGCCCAGCTTAGTAAGTTTATCTATGATTCCAGAGTGGGGGGTGGTGTTGAAGGCCTTGGGGAGGTCTAGATAGGCTGTGTGGACCACCTTACACTTATCCACGGCTCTGGAGACTGATTTGAAGAAGTCAATAATCAGGTTCAGGAGACAAGATCGGTCCTTCACAAACCCAAACTGCGTGAGGTCCAGTGTTTGAAGGTTGCCAATGTCTTTGTTTATAAGTTCCATGATAATACGTTCCATGGCCTTGCAGATCAGGCTCATCAGACTGATGGGGCAGTAGTTCCCAGGATCCAAGGTGGATCCTGCCTTGTGGAGTGGGATAACTATAGCTGTGCGCCACTCAGTGGGCACGAAGCCTGAGGTGAGGCTATGATTAAACATGACACTTAGGTGAGGTGCCATTTCATTTTGTAGTTCATGTAGTACACAGCCTGGGATGTTGTCTGGTCCCATGGAAGCTGTATTCATAGCTTTGGAGAGTGTGCTTTTTACCTGTGTGACCATTATTACCAGAATTTGGCAATCTTTCGGTATTGAGATGGGCCCTTTAGGGGGTGAGAGGGGGGTGAAGTTAGCACTAAATCGATCTGCCAGGATATTGGCAATATCCTTGGGATCAGTATATTTAATGCCATTCTGTTGTAGCTCAGAGCAGATCTGAGCATTGCCATTTAGATTCTTGACATAGCTAAAGAATGCCTTGTGGTTGTCTTTGGAATCTTTGGCAATTTTATTTTTGTAACTAGCTTTGGAGGATTTTGTGAGGCTGGTAAGGGAGTTTTTTGCATCCTGGGATTTTCCTCTTTTCAGCAACAGTTTCTTCCTTTTGTTGTAAAGTTTGTTTATGGCAAGGGACCACCAGATTGGCTTCCTTTTTTTGGAGGAGAGCATCTTGGTTCTATTGGGGATGGCACGATTCATGCAAGAATGGATGTGCTCGTACAGTGCCTTAGTGTAGGATTCAGCAGTCGAACTTTCAGTTCCTGGCTGCATGGGTGTCATGAAGTTTGTCACTTCTGACTTGAGTAGCATGAAGTTGGCTTTGGAGAAGTTTTTTTTATGGAGGTTTCCTTAGTGGGGGGTGAGGGTAGGATGTGGATGTCAAGGATGATTAGCTTATGGTCAGACCTGACCAACGAGGGGGTGACCATAGGTTTGGAGCATCAATTTCCCATGTTGGTAGTGACCAGGTCTAGGATATTGGAGCCTTTGGTGGGACTAAGGATTAGTTGATCAAGGACGTTGGAATTTATGAATTCCAAGAACTGTTGGGAAAAGGTGTTGGTACACAAGTAGTTTTCCCAGTTAATGGCAGGGTAGTTGAAATCACCCAGTATTAGGGTGTTTGGTTATATTTTAAAATTTTCCAGTATGTTTAGAAAGGTGTAGTGAGAATCTTGGAGCATAGTGAGGGATCTGTAGCAAGCTACAGTTTGGATTGCAGTCTTACCTAGTGTTAGTTGCACGTGAAGAATTTCAGACGCATTTTGTTGGGCAACTAGCCTGGTGTTGTGAATATCCTTGGTGAATATGGACACTGCTCCACCTTTAGTGTTTCGGTACTAGTTTGGTGGCCGAAAAGTGTGGTAAGAGTTGTAGCCTGGTATTGCAGGGATGCTGTCTGAAGCCTTGAACCAGGTTTCATTTACTGCACAGATATCAATGTTCTCCATTTTTAGGACTGCCTCGAGAGAGTGCATTTTGAAGTGTAGACTTCTAGCATTGAGTAGCATTACCTTCAGATTTTGGATGCTTGTACCTGTTATGGTGGTGGTTTTGTCCTTTGAACTTTGCCTAAAAAGGCACTATAGGTGTGGCAAGAGCCTTAGCCAGTAACCTGAATCCCAGAGGTGACAGGTGCAGACCATCT
Source organism: Protopterus annectens (assembly GCF_019279795.1). Classification (NCBI taxonomy): domain Eukaryota; kingdom Metazoa; phylum Chordata; order Ceratodontiformes; family Protopteridae; genus Protopterus; species Protopterus annectens. Next base: position 254,062,767 of record NC_056736.1, on the reverse strand, counting down.
CTGGCAAAGCATCGTGGTCTGTTGATCATGTCATCCCAGGCAGACAAATACTGGTCCCCTTTGAATGACACGAGAAGCTTAGCCAATTGTTGAAGTCAGTCATTTTGTCCTTATACTGTGGTATCATTCTGGGCGAAGGCAGGATGCTACTCAGGGCTGGGGTCATACCTGCTTGGGCCACATGATCTGAGAGCTCTTCCATGTCTCTTTTCATGTAGTCCAGGGAGGTACGTCTCACGTCATTCACTCCAACATGGACAATGACAGAGTCATGTTTGTACTTGCTGTAGAGTGACTTGAGTGTATGTGTTATGTGACAGATCCTGGCACCCGACAGGCAGCTGACTGTAATTTTCTCCTTGTTCAGCCTGGTGAGTGGGACATCAGTGTGCCTGACTATAGAGTCACCTATGACTAAAGTGTTGGGTATGTTGTCTTGCCTTAGGGGCTGTTGTTGGGTGGCACACTGGTGTTGTGAACTATGTGACACTTTGGTTGTGATTGGTGTTTGTTTGCATTTCAGCTTCGGAGGTCCTTGTTGCTTGGGCAGGTTACTGTTAAGGGCCTCCACATATGAGGGTTTAGTGTTGCTATGTGTGGGTGTTGGTGGTGTGGGTTTAGAAGGGCTATGTGTTGCTTGAGGTGTAGTGCAGGTGTTAACCTTCTCCTCTTGACTGCCTAGCACAATCTTGGGTGGAGAGAGCTTTGCTTCCAGTTTGGCTATGTAAGTGCATCTTTCACAGGTTGTAGTGTTGGGTGGTAGGAGGAGAGGGTTGTCTGTGTACATGGGGCAATTGCTGCATTGCCCCAGTATGCCCAGATTCACCAGGTGGACAGGAGAAATCACCGGAAGCTGACCCTTGGACATGTCTGGTTTGGTGCTTTTTTTTGTAAACTACAAGAGCTGTTTTCCCTTACCTTAACAAGGTACTTGGCAGTTATAGGCTGTTTAGTGCCTATGATTAATTTCTCCTTATTAACAAGGAGAGTTGAGTGCTTATATCAGTTTAAGGTTTCCTAGTGCTTTCCAGCAGGTTTTAAAGCAAGTGCTAGTCACAGGGATGCTTAAAGGTAAGATGAAAAAAAAATGGTTTATACTAAACAGTGCAGTGTGTACTAGAGAAGTTAGATGTGAAAGTAGGTAACTTAAGTTTTACCTATCTAAAAAGTTAAGTTTTAGTGGAGAGTCACTATTTTTAAAACAGCAAGATAGATTGAAAGGGGGTGGTCACTTTTGTATTCTGGTACTATGGAATACAGTAGGATGGCCAATAAATTTAAATAGTTGAAGGGGAGTGATTTCACAAAATGATAATTCTGTGCTTACTCACACAAGCCAGTAAAAACAGAGAGGAAATGAGATATGTGGTCAAATTAACATAAGGGGAAGGCAACTAGAAAGACAGTGGTGTTGGGGAAAAAATTCTGTCTGACTCACAAGAGACAGAGCTGTGGTCTCTTTTCAATTTTATATATGCAGTTAAAAGCCGAATGCAAGTAAAACACAAGGTAAATAAAACAAATCACAGTATTAAAAATAGAAAAAGGCAATAAAGTAATACAACAAATAAAAACCAAACTAACCTTTCCCTCACAGCAAAGTGTAGCAGAGTCTGGGTGAGCCTTCCTAGTAAAGCTCTGAAATGTTTTGTTTTACCCCTTGGTTTAGTTCCTAGCTCCACCCCTCAGTTCAGAGATGAATAACCTTAACTGACCTGTTCTATTGACCTGTACTAATTTCTGCCTGAGTCACAAGAGACAGATCTGTGGTGTCTTTTCAAGTTGTAATGTGCAGTCAAAAGCAGAATACAAGTAAAACACAAGGTAAATAAAACAAATCACAGTATTCAAAATAAAAAAAGGCAATAAAGTAATGCAACAAATAAAAAGCAAACTAACCTTTCCCTCACAGCAAAGTGCAGCAGAGTCTGGGTGATCTTTTCTAGTAAAGGCATCATTGCACTTAGGGAATGGGCTCTCTGTAAAATTGTTGTATTTTACTTGCTTACTTATTTTTTTAAGTACTATATTATTTTTTATATATTTTTAATGTAAAAATAGTTCCTCAGCCTAATGTTTCAAACTTTGCTGTGCTATAAGCTGATGGCGTTTGGAGGAAGCATTTTACATCAAACATATAAAAAAATTATAGTGCTTAAAAAATAATAACCAAGTAAAACACAACAATTATACATAGAACCCATTCTCTCTCCCATACACACATACACAGTTTGTTCTGCTTTCACACTCATACGTATGCACACGCACAGTCTTCTCTGCTTTCATACATACATTCAGTCACACAAGATCACTCTTGCTTTCTCTCACTCTCTCGATATCTTTCTCTCTTTCTCTTTAACACACACACACACACACACACACACACACACACACACACACACACACACAGTCTCTCTCTTTTTTTGTTTTACATTTTACGGTCACTAAACAGTAGAACCACTGTTGAGCAAGCATAAAACAATGGCGTCTGTTAGTTTTTTTTTTTTTTTTTTTTACAGTCCAAGCTCCACAGCAGCTTGCTGTGCTGCTGTGAAACAGTGGAGTCATTTGTCAGCGGGCATTACTTGTACATTAATACCCTTCTGAAGAACATTCATTCTCCAATCAGGGTGTTGATGTACAGTTTTCCCATTCTCTAATTTCTAGTAATCACCCTTTTGGCAGTTACCAGAAGCAAACCCAACAGGTCCTTACTATTTGTAGGCAACAGATCCTGTATCGCAGGTCCAAAAAAAAAAAAAAAATCACCTTCCTAGTTAAAACCATTTGTTCACCCAATATCTTTGACAGAGCACTTCACAGGAAATTCTTAGTCTGCCAACCCATTACAGACCCAAAACATATGGCCCCAGCCACCTGTTTCTTTCCCACCATACCTCCAACACCTGACATCCACCTCAGGAAAAATTCCCCGGAGTCTGCATTGGGTACAGAAATACCCATGCAGACACCTCCAAGCAAAAATCCTAAATCTTCTAGACCCTGTTGCATATCTGGGAGCCACACATTTGTCCTCCCATTGTTTCCTTGTGAATTGCCTCTCAGTTCTCTCTTCCAAATCCTTTCCAACCTCTCCTGATTGATTCCCATTGTCATTATGCAATATTTTATATGTCCTACCAATTATTTTATTTTTATTTTTTTATTTTATTTATTTAACATTTGTTGACCGGGAATGTCCGACTAGGTTCCACAGAGCCTGTTTTCAGAGGAGGCCCGGGGACAAATGCTCCAGATGCATGTCTTTGGAATGCTGAGCTACTGGGCTAGCAGCCCTAGAGCCTTTACAACCCTAGCCATGTTAATCCCAAGTATCTCCATTTGTTCTTTTTGGGTAGTTCACAGAGTGAATTTATGAGCAGAGCAGGTCTGTAATCAACACCAGCTACCCCAGTCCATGAGGGACATGGGTGCCACCCCAGGGGCAAATTTGTGGTCTCCCATCCAGTTGTCTAGGTTGCGTTTGAACAGGATCAGTGAGGAGCTCTGTCTTATGTGAATAGGAAGTCTATTCCAGAGAAGTGGCAGTCTCTGGGAGACATATCTGTCTCTCCAGCATGTTCTGTTAATCACTCTTATCACTCTTCAACAGCAGCCTATGTTCTAGACTCAATCAAAAACTCTATGAGAGCAGGTCCCTCACTCAGGACTTCTCCATCTCTTTCTCTTCACCTATACTCTGATATCAAAACCTGATAGAGAAGGAAGTCTCCAGCCCACAGCCCAAACATCCTCCTGGCCTCCCCCTCTTCTTATAGGTTCATAAAAAGTTACTGGGCTAGCAGCCCTAGAGCCTTTACAACCCTAGCCATGTTAATCCCAAGTATCTCCATTTGTTCTTTTTGGGTAGTTCACAGAGTGAATTTATGAGCAGAGCAGGTCTGTGATCAACACCAGCTACCCCAGTCCATGAGGGGCATGGGTGCCACCCCAGGGGCAAATTTGTGGTCTCCCATCCAGTTGTCTAGGTTGCGTTTGAACAGGATCAGTGAGGAGCTCTGTTTTACGTGAATAGGAAGTCTATTCCAGAAAAGTGGCAGTCTCTGGGAGACATATCTGTCTCTCCAGCATGTTCTATTAATGTCACAAGCTAGGGTGAGATCCCTAGAGCAAGTGACTCTTGTGCCATTTGATTTGCGGATGTGCAACATTTCCATTAGGGCAGGGCTGGAGATTGCTCTATAGGCTAGGCACAAGTCTGCCTTTTGCCCTGCAGTCACCTGTTCCTAATACCTTGGTTCCCTGCTAGTCTTCTCCAATAAACTGCAACACCATCCCCCATCCCCCTGCACCCCCAATTGCAGTCTTCTCCATCAGCAGAATCACCCTTCTCCATTCTGGTACGGGCCTAGCACCTAGAATACTTTATCACTCCAGGAATACAACACTCTGTATGGCTTTTGTCATTCTCCCCAAAGATTTGCATCTAGAATTTATTCTTTCCCCACCGCTTGAACTGCCCCCCCCCCCCATTATCATCTGCCTTCACCTTGAATTATAGCTTTCTGCTTGGGTTATGTATATAAGCCTCAGCTGTATATCTTCAAAACATCCCTTGAAAGTGGCAATCTGAAACCACCCTGCTCTCTTAGAAGGATCAACTACCCAGCCTAGGTATGTGTTTAAAATACCACATCTTCTAAATACCTAGGCATCTGGTTAGATCTTTCACTAAACTTTTCTCTCCATCTAGACAATACTAGATTGATATTAGATATCTTTCCTAAAATGATTAACACTCTTCTATTCTAGTCCAATAAAATCACATTCCTCTACAAAGTCACTTGAACAGCAACAGCCAAAGGCATCCTTCTATCTAAAATGTAATACGGCCATCCATTAATAGCTTCAGCATAAAAAAGAAACACTAAATGTATACAAACAATAGAAAATAGGTTTATTACCCTTTCACCCTAAAAATAACACAATTGGAAGACCCTGAAAAAATCAAAGGGGCTCTCAGTCCAACAAAGATGTCAGATTTTATCAAGTTGTCTGTTATTTAACCTTAAACTTTCACAACTGAATACATTTATAAATAACTGTATATGTGTGCTTCTCTACTAGCAATTGCTATACTTATGTTTTCCTTTCTTGCACTGTTTTTTGCTTCTGGTTATTTTATGTCTTTGTACTTATAATTGTACAGATCTACTATATACTGCTACTTTACCTGGGCTGAGACTGTCATTGGTCATTTGTGATCAGTGATCTAGCTCAGTTAACAGATTTGAATGAAATAAAATAAAATGTCTATTTAAAGTAATAATAATTGAAGTGCCGGGTATATTTGTATTATCTAGTCATCCTGGCTGTCAAGTTCTGATTTATTTGTCTTAAAACGTCCATAGCTTGTAAATATTGCCATTACCAACTTGTTATGTTGTTTCAGAGTGCATGTGTGAGAGAGAGAATGAGAGAGAGAGAGATGGCATTTCAAACATGCTTACCTACTGCTTATAAATGTACTTAAGTACCTAGTTATTGCTGCATGAATAAGGTATATTTGTGATTGCATGTTAAATGTGTGAACAAGGTATGGATGTATGTGCATTATGCAACTATTTATTGATATCTTTATAATGTGAATACAAGCTATTCTGGAGGCTTTTCTCCCTTGGGTCCCATCTAAAAATAGCATGGCTAGTAGGATTAACCTGATTAATAAAAATAAATACATTTACCTTTCTACATTTCATAGCTTGCTTACCATCCAGCATTACCCTTAAAACTCTGCCCACCTTCAAAAACAATTTTCCTCTACATCTTAAAAGCTATATTTTCATTCTTTTCTTGTGCTGTGCACCATGAACCCAGTCCCAACTTTGTAGTTTAACATCTCTGTACAGTCATGAAACAAGTGCTTAATGCAATTAACCAAAGATAGTTACCCACATTCTAGACCAGATATCCAACAAGGAACATCAAGTCCAAAATGTTGTCAAAGAACTACTTTGCTCCTATTCACAGATATATTGGTATATGCAATATCACTAATACTCTCTTTAAACATACTAAGTTGTTTGAGCCCAGCTTCTTTAGGTTTTATGTTTTAGAACAGGTATGTTTAAGTACAAGGGGAGGATCATGGGAATTTAACATAGAATATAGGAATCTGCATAGGCAGCTCAAACTGGAACCCATATCCCCCCAGGTTTGAATGACAGCCTTAACACACTCTTGATAGAAATACTAAGGGCAGCTATGTTTATGAGATCTATGTTTGATATATTTGATTCTTAAATGTATTGCATTTACTGTATGTGTAATCTAACATTTATATGAATCAATTTTATTTTAGTATGCAAGTGATTTTTCTGTGAATTTTTATGATTTGCATTTGAAATTACTGTGGTTTGCTTATTGATTGGGGTCGACATGATATGGGGAAAGAGTGTATATTTGTGTTATTACATATACATTTTTTTGTTTTAAACTAAATACCTCACCCTTTGGTAACTCGGTGTGTCATCTTGTTTGAAGGCAGTAATTTCTGGTTCTAGTTTTGTCTTCACAATTTGACCATGTCTTTTTTTTTTTTACTCAATTTTTTTTTATTTTTCAAATACATTTGAATGAATTCCATAGTATTTATACATAACATCTTAAACAAATATGTACATTATTTACATTAGCCTGAATAATAACAGATCTTAATGTATACAGTTACTTTATAAGTATGTCCAATCCATTATCAGAGTGTCTGATCAATTATTCTATAGTGTCACTCAACAATAAGACTTTTCACCAAGGGTTGTTAATAAATGGCTTTGGAAAAATTCTTAGTCCTTTAATTTTAATTTCCAATAATGCTGTGGTCTTCAGTAGGGTGTAAAAGTCTTCCAGAGTTGGTATTGTGTTTGTCTTCCATCTTCTTGTTATACACTTCTTTGAAATTGCAAGTATAGTCCATACTAGATACATGTTTGATCTGTTCCAATGAAGACCTTTGTTCACATTTAATAATACAAGAGCTTTAGTTAAATAAAATGATTCATTAAATAAAGCTTGTAGAAAGTTATTAATACTATTCCAAAATGGCTTAATTTTAACACAATCAAAGAAAATGTGGTTCCAATCTGCATTGTGTACTTGCTCACATCTCTAACATATTCCTTTTATGGAAGAACTAATTTTACTGATTCTATCTGGGGTTAAGAATGCTCTGTGCAAGCATTTCCAATTAAAAAATTTCCAATATTGTGTAAAGGATGTATATTTTATCGATAATAGGATATTTGTTTTAATATCCTCAGTTAACTGTATTAAGTGTCCTTTTGTTATATATTTCCAATATGAGGTTTTGGGTGTTGTTTTATAGTTTATCAATATTTTGTAAAATTTTGAAATACTGTTTCCCATGTCAAAGTCATTATATATGATTTCATATATGTATTTCGTAAATTTAGGTATTTCTTTAAATGAAGAATTGTCAATTATTCTACTTAAATCTTGTGAATATGACAGAATACTCTTTAAAGTTAGCCAGTCCTGTTGTGGAATTTTGTATGCTGTTTTTATTACTTGCATATCTAAAACTTTTAGTTTTTTGATACATTGGAGCCAACAAACAAATCCTTTCTGTTCCCAGGAATTAATAATTTCTCTCTATATTTTATGTAGAATGTTCTTTATGACTATAAATGGTGTTAAAAGAGCAAACCAGATTTTTAAATCTATATTTGCATTAATAATTTTCCTAAATGAGTCAATGTAATAAATAATCATACGAGTTTTAGTTGGTTTAGTTATGTTATATTGCAAACTAATACATAATATGTGCCATGGCAAATTGTTTTTATCTGTTATTTGACATTTTTCTTTGTAAATCAAATTAATTTATTGATATTGCAGTTAGTAATTTTTTTCCAATTTGCAAAGTAGTGTGGACCAATCTGAGATTGGTTTAGATCTTAATGCTTTTATATATGTTTCTATATCAGGAAAGTTTAATCCTCCCTGTTTCCATGGTCTGATATGATGTACTGAAGCTATTCTGTTTCTTTTGGGAAACCATAAAAATTTTATTAGGCATGAATTTATTTCTTTAAGTATATTCCTTTCTAGTAACAGTTGTATTGCCAAGGCAATATATAGGATCTTGGGCAGTAAAGCCATTTTTATTAACTATAGTCTATCTTCAAATGTTAATATTATTTTGTTCCATTTTCCACAACGATTTTAATTGTATTAATGATATTATTGTAGTTTTTTTAAGTCTAATTCATTATTATCCTTGCATAACTCAATTCCTAGATATTTTAAGGTAGATTCTTGTTTCCCTATGATGTGATCCCCCTTTGTCTGCAGTTTTTTTTATTTAAAAATAAAATTTTTGATTTTGATGTATTGAAATGGAATCCTGAAGTCATGTGAAATTTGTTAATTAATATATCTAAATCTTCTAATGTCTCTTTTGTATTAGATAATGTTAGTAATATGTCACCAGCGAATAGCATTACTTTAGCATTGTATTGTTCATAAACATCTATTCCTTTGATTTTTGTATTGTTACAAACTGAATCTGCCAATATTTCAATAGACAGAGCAAATAGAATCGGTGACATGGGACATCCTTGTTTAGTGTCTTTTGTTGTATGTATAGATTCAGAGTTAAAAGGACCTAATTTGACATACGCTAAATTATTTGTATATATATTCTTTAGGAGATGAACAAAGGATGCAGGAAATTCAGATAGCATTAGGATTTTGAATAAATTCCCAATTTAGGGAATCAAATGCATTCTCTCTATCTAAGCCAATTATGAGTGTTTATTTTCTTTATTAACATAATCTATAAGATAAATTATCTTTATAATATTTTTATGTGTGTGTCTATGATATATAAATCTAGTTTAATCATTATTTTTTGTTTTGGATAGTGGTATTTTCATTCTGTTAGTTAGTATTGTCATAAATATCTTATAGTCATTATTTAATAATGATATAGGTCTATATGAGGTACAGAGGTTTAGGGATTTGTTTTCCTTTAGGATTGGTGTGATTAAGGAATATCTCCAAGAAGGTGGTATTAAAGCTTGTGACTGAATTTCTAATAGAGTTTTATGGAAGAGGGATAATATCTTTGAAGGAAAAAGTTTATATATTTTCATAATTATGCCATCTATACCTAGAGCTTTATTATTCTTACCCTCTTTTATTGTATCTGTAATTTCTTTGTAGGATATGGGGGCTTGCAGATCTAGTTTTAATTTTTCTGGTATTTTTTTATATTAGGACATTTCTCATCTAGATTTAATTCATCAATATGTATATTTTCTTTTTGGAAATGTTACATGTAGTGATTTCTGTAGGCATCAAGAATGTCACCTATATCCGAGACATTTTTCACTTTCATTTTATGGAAGATGAACAACTACAGAAATATCACTTTAGAGACCACAACGATGTCTCTGCTATGTTTATACAGTACAAGTGAAACTCGATCCGAACAAGGATGAAAATTAAATATTTAATCACACACCAAACATAATTGTAAAACGGTTAAGCGCTTTCATCTGTGAAATACAGACTTCTTCAGAACAGTATGAGGGTAGTTGGCTCAAAACCTTGCATTGTATATAAAATGGGTAGGAACATAAAAAATTATTGAATAGTATGACATATGAGAAAACTGCATTGGATATCCACACAAAGAAATGTGGTTCTTGTAAACAGTGTTTTGTGATTAATGAAGCAATAGGATGTAGATTAAATGATGTCAATAGCACTTATGTAAAGTTCAAAAAGGGAAACTGTAATAGCAGGAATATAGTCTATTTGGCCAAATGTATAGTATGTACTGCTCTCTACATAGGAAAAATTGAAAGACAGTTTAGAAAGCATATTTATGAACATTTGTATAAGATTAAGGTCAGGGATACCAAAAATGCATTGTTTAGACATATTAGTAAGAATGGTGAAGTACATAAATTTAAATTTTCTATAATAGATCATGTTAATGTATCACCACGTGGTGGTAATTACAAAGCTCAGCTTGGTAGGAAAGAAAGTGAGTGGCAAATGTTAACAAATGCAACAAAAATTTCCAGGTATAAATGACTATATATCTATCAAACCCTTTTTACAGCTATTAATGTGTGGACAAAATAAGATTTTTAAATATGTATTTTTTAAATATGCATTTTATTTTGTGTTTATATTAAAAGTTCTTAACATGATTTTAATGTATTTTAACATTAGGTATAGCTGTACACTTGTTTGTGACAGCTATTTGTCATTTTTATATATGTATGTAGTGGCATTTTAAATGTGGTTAAGAAGTAATGCGCTTGTATCAAATGGCGGCAAAAAGTTTTTAAATAAGCTATCAGCTGTTTGTTTCAATGTTCTGAAGAAGTCTGTATTTCACAGATGAAAGAGCTTAACCGTTTTACAATTACGTTTGGTGTGTGATTAAATACTTAATTTTCATCCTTGTTCGGGTCGAGTTTCACTTGTACTGTATAAGCATAGCAGAGACATCGTTGTGGTCTCTAAAGTGATATTTCTGCAGTTGTTATTGTTCATTTTAGTGTTATTTGGTTAGCAGCTATGGACAGTACTAATGAAGTGACGGAGGCTCCATTGGACAAGGATGAGATGGGACGAATTAGATCAGAAATGCTCATGTTAAAGGATAATGTGATCCGTTTGACTGAGGTCGTTGGTCAATTACAGAAATCTATTTTGTGTATGAGGAATGAACAAGGACCTGTGGATAAAAACATTACGTTTCCAGCTAGTCATGTGTCTACTCAGGTAGACATACCTAACGGACAGGGTGAACGGAATAGTTCAATATTGGGTATGCATCAAACAAGAACATCTTTGGATCAAAATCATATTCGTGAAATTAGTCAGTTGACTGAACATGATTTAACTTTTGATTTTTCATTGTTTCAAGTCGATGATGATATTGAACGCTTGGAGGCTCGCCCAAAGCGTCCATTACCAGCTAAAACTTACGCAGCAATGACTAAAACGGAAAATAAAAAAGGTACTGTGTTCTCGAGCCCCAGAGGCATTAATCTGGTTGGTTCACAACAACGCCATAATATTAGTAATGTGAACCAATTAGATAATTTTTTGACTAATGATTATGAGTTCAACGTAAATGGACATTACAAGGATTATAGTATGTATAACAAAAATATGTATAATAATAATAATAATAATAAGAGTACTTTAAAGGATATGATATATAATTTAGGGAAATTGTTATTAACTGTTAAAAGTATAAAGATTGACAATGCAAACTTGACAAAATGTATTTCACTAGGAATAGTTCCTATGGGTTTAAGGTTTTTTAAATTGCCAATGGGGGTGAATTTAAATCATGAAACCAGGACCGAATTTAATGATTTATTTAATAGTTTTGGTATTAGTTTTATGAGGTTGATTGTTAAGAAAAATGATGAGAAATTAAGCTGTATAGTTAGTGAAACAGATAAATTAAATAGTGATATTGTGACAGATCTTCTGTTTCCCCAATGGAAAGAATTGTATGAAAAACAGTATAAATTAGCGGACATTAGAGCTAGTAAGATTTTTGAAAGAAAACATAAGAAAATACAACATAATTTGGAACAATATCATGATAATAGAGCTTACATATGGAAACAGGAATGTGTAGATACATATAGATTAAATATGAGTGATAATAGGAATAGTTATAGGGAAACAGGAATGAATTTTCAGGGGGGGCGATATTGCACACCGGCAAGGAAGGTGAGCTACCAACAAAGGGACAAACACAACAAAAGGTAGAAATTAGCCCCGGTAATATTAATTTGAGATATTCACAGGATGAAGTTTTGGATGTTAGTAGTAGCGACACCAGTTTAGGTAGGCTTAATAAGCGAGATGTGGAACATGTAGTAGTAGCACATAATGATATAAAAATATTTAATTACACAGCTTTGAATATTAAGGAAGAATATTTTTCACTGTTTCAAAAAGGTATGAAGCATATACCTACAGTAAAATTTCATTTGGCGGATATTCTAACTGATATTAAATTATATTGTCGTAGATTAAATTTAGCTTTTATGTTCCAAAAAGAAAGTAATGTTATTTTACCTAATCAACTTAAAAAGAAAAGCACATATATACCTGTTGCAAATAAGCATGTAGTAAATTATGAGGAATGTATATGCCAAGATATTTATGAATATAATAAGTCAATTAAGAGGAGTGACTTTATAGATAATTTAAATGTTAATGAAAGAAAATGTCTGGTAGAATTAACAAAGAATAAAGACATTAGGGTTATGAAGCCTGATAAGGGGGCTGGTATAGTCCTATTTAATAACATTGATTATATTAATAAAGTACAAAGTATTTTAATATTGTTCGGGTCGAGTTTCACTTGTACTGTATAAGCATAGCAGAGACATCGTTGTGGTCTCTAAAGTGATATTTCTGCAGTTTTTATGGAAGATACTTTTAATGTTATTAACTTTTGATTGTATTTTGATTATTGTGGATAAATTATGTAGATATTTGGGAGAAGTGGCCAAGGCATTAATTTTTAGTTTTTCTAAAGCTAAACTAGTTTTATGTGTTAGAATTTCATTGTATTTATTGTTTAATACTTCTACTTTCTTTTTTATCTCCAAATGATTTTGATATTTTTCAGCTTTTACTGACAAAAGTTGGATTGTAGACCTAATAATTCAGAATCCCATTCTCTGATTTTTTTTATACCAAGTTAAGGTTTTACCATATATGTAAGGTTTTAATGAGTCCCATATCATTATTTTATTTATCTCTGTGGTGTAATTAATATCCAAGAAGAACTGTAATTCAGATAATAACCAGGGTTTGAACTCTTTAATTTTAGTTATATATGCTGGAATTATGGAATTAAAGATTAATGGTTTGTACCCATTTAGAAGTTTTGGTATCAATGAATTGTGGTCTGAAAGGGGGCAGGGAGTGATTCAGAAATTAATGATTTTAGAGTGTAAGTCATTTGCAGCTAATATTTTAGCTATTCTAGTTTGGGTATCAAATCTGTGATTTTGATGGGAAAACAACAAAGATTTATCTTCTTTAAATTTGAAAGTATGTACAAGATGAAATGATTCTACCCACTTGTTTAAAGCTTTTGATACAGCAGATGTACGCAGCGGTCTTTTATTTGTAGTTTCAGAAATATCAAATATACAGTTAAAATCTCCTCCTAATATTAAGTTGCCTTTATAATTATTGGAAATGAAATCCAAGTGTTTTTTAACAGTTCCTGTTCCAATGCCTGGAAACCAGTATAGATTGGCTAGGGTCCATATTCTGTTATTATATTTAACTATTACTAATGCCATAAGGCCTTCTTTATCTTCATACTTATAAATTATGATTTCTGGGTTAATCACATTTGTTTTCCATAAAATTGTTACCCCTTTTGTCTTTGTCTTATAAATGGATTGTGCAAATATCATGTTCCTTAGGATTCCATTTGTGATTGTCATTTGTTTTGAAATGAGTTTCTTGAAGGAAGACAATTTGTACTTTGTTCAGTTTTAAATATTTCAGTGGATTTGATCTCTTGCTAGGATTGTTTAAGCCATTGGTATTTAAAGATAATAAAGTTAAATCCATTTTAGGTTGTTTAGACTATGCATTTTTTGTTTTATTGTGACTATTAAACATTTTCCTCTAATAACTATAAAGTATACATTTGAGCTTTTAAAGAAAATTATCAGTTTTATGATTTGAATGTTTGCCAGTAAAGTAATGTTTTGGTCAGGCATAGTAAAAATGTTTTTGTGAAATAAATTTAATTAATATATGTTAACAAAACTAAGATCCGCACTAGCCATGGAATGAAAATCATCCCTAACCTGGTGGCTAAACCTAAGTCCATCAGATTATCACTCATATTTTGGCAATCCAGAACATCTGAGCTCCATAAATTGAATTATCATATGGAGAATATTTGTAACAGGAATAAGCAATATTTATATTATTTTGAACAGATATAGAACTATTGTAGATTAGACAGAATTCTAATACAATATAAATGTCTACTTATTGTATAAGCAATTAATATTTACATGAACGATAGATGACAAGCAATTCAATCATAGTAAAGTAGGATGTATCATATATAAAACCTCAGTAAAAGATTATAGCACACAGTTATTTAACATATTCACCCTTATTGATGAAGTCTTTAAAAACGTATTACTTAATATAAATAGATGGTAATAATATTTATATCTAATGTTTATAATGCAATGTATTTTACTGGATATATCAGACATTATATTTCATTGTTTGCTAGCATTTAAGTAATCACTTCGTTTGTTGCTAACTTACTTAAAGCATCAAGTTTGTTTTATTTGAACATTGATGAAAGTTAGTGCATTTTAATTAGTAGTACAGCCCTCTTCCTCCCATTTCCTACACTTAAGGTTTTTCATATCTGTCATTTACTATTATAAAATGAGTGAAATGATAGGTTAAAAACAACAAATTCACTTATTGTGATTAATGATTACAAGTTCCCTTTCCATATTCATAAATTGCCATTTTATGGCATATACTGAAAGTTTTTAGATTTAAATGGCAACATTCTATTTTGTATAATCAGCAAATGTTAAACTGAGTGGTTATTGCCAATTTGTTACTATTTGTTCAGAATGTGATTGTTACCATCTGTGACATTCCTAGTTCAGGCTTCTATTGTTTCCCTTGAACAACTTTGTCAGTTTGAGGTCATGTATAAAACATTAGTTATCTTGGTAACAGCTTACGTATTGTGTATGGTCAAGATGGGTTACAAAACCATAATTCAAGTTAAAGCAATTATATGACTTGTTATGCACATTTACTTATATGAGAAAATCAACATGCTTCCCCATGATGTTCAATTTAGTGTATGTCATTTATGACAAGTTAAGACAGTAGTGTTATTTTACAAAAGCCCATGTAATTAAACTGAGGGTCTATTGTCAATTTAATACTATTTGTTCAGAATATGATTGGTACATTCTGTGACATTTCAAGTTCAGGCTTCTATTGTTTTTCTTGAACAACTTTGTCAGTTTGATGTTATGTATAAACATTAGTTACCTTGGTAACCATTTAAGTATTATATATGGACAAGATGGGTTACAAAAACAACAACTCAAGTTAAAGGAATTACATGACTTGTTATGCATATTTACTTATATAAGAAAATCATCATGCTTCCCTTTGACGTTCAACGTACAGTGTATGTCATTTGTAACAAGTTAAGACAGTAGGGTTATTATACACAAGCCCATGTTATTAAATCCTGTCTTTAATATCTAAATTCAGCAGACTGCTTCATCTTATAAGACGATTATATATTTTATGTCTAGATTTACTAAAATCATACATTACATAACTATTGTGTGTTTTTTTTTTTTTTTTGGCTGTTGCTTAGTTATTTGAGAGACCACAAGCTGTAATGCTTATTTTTATTAGCTCCTTCCAAGCATGTTTATACAGTCCATAGACTTTAAATTATGAGACCCTTCTAGTTTCTTATTTGGTATAAGTATATATCCACCCTTACATACACACATATCAGTACTTCAAGCACGGGCAACAATGCCCATCCAGTTTTGCCAGAATACCATTCACTAGTTCATGTTGTGTGTTTCCAGGCTGTTCTTAAAATATCCAAACCAATATTTATCCTGTTCCATTTTACCAGCCTGTTCCACGCATTGGCCACTCTGCCAGTGAACCACTCAACACACCTTCCATCCCTGCAGATATTTCCACAAAGGAAATCTGATGACTCTCTAGCACTTCCTGGCAACCCCAAACACCCCTAGAGTCAGTTATCTCCATATACCCAACACATCCGAGCAAGCGCATTTCCCAGACCACTGCAAAGGGTACTGCACAAGACCAAGTGCTCTTAGTCTTTTGCAATAACTCAGACTTCCACTCTTATGTAAGTCCTTAATGTGTTTGGACCAAAATACATTTTAAATATAAAGTTGCGATTATTATTTATTTATTTATTTATTTTAATCAAGAATCAACTTAATGAGCTAAACAAAGTGTTGAGAGACCATCAATATGTGTACACGTGGTTTAAAACAGCCCTTTTATTTTATATACATACATACATATATATATATATATATATATATATATATATTTTTTTATTTTATTTTTTTTAAACCAAAAACTTCATTGCCGAGAATCATCTCGGAGGCTCCTCAGAGCCATTAAGCATTATCGTCACTCTCTCCATTACCATAGCAACCTGTGAGCTTCTGTTTCTTTTAGTGTGTCTGTGTACTGCATACCAGAGACTTTCAATGCACCTGAAGCAAAGTTTCACTTCACTGCAACTTCAAGCCTAAATTCCCTCCCTTTCAGCAAGGTAGCAGCCAGGAAAAGAAAGGAGAGCAAACAGATAAAAAAAAAAAAAAATCTCCCAACAGGCCACCACAACAAGAGATAACACATTCTTCCAGCCTTCCCACCTCTCACTCAGCAGATGTATAAGCAAACTATTCTCTGACAAAATATCCCAAATCACAGTTTTATCCATCCCCTTTCCCTGGATCCAGGCTAAAACACCAAATGTCTCTTCCTAATACACAAGCATCAGTAAACCTCAATCACAAGCTGCAACCCACAGCTTTCCGGAGATGAAAACGGCAACATACAACAGCTACCAGACACAGCTGCATCAACACACACCATGTCAGGCTTAATCAAACAGCACTCGAAGTTATGATACCTGGGGTTCCCTATGTTACACCGACAGCTCGGAAGATCGACACTCAAAACACAGATGCCAGAAGAACAAAACCTCAAAAACATGAAAGTTCAGATGCCCAACAAACCACAATCCCGACACTTAACGAAACAAAAAGTTCTCTGTTACACACAACACACACACAACACAAGCACACCAACAACCTAAAAACTTACACTACACCGTACACAAAACTATCTATGCACTAACCTTAACCCAAACCCTAACCCTAAGGTCCGTAACTATCGCACATTCACCTTACCTGCTCCCTAACCCTAAGGTCCCTAACTATTGCACACTCACCTTACCTGCTCCCTAACCCTAAGGTCCCTAACTATCGCACACTCACCTTACCCGCTCCCTAACCCTAAGTCCCTCACTATTGTGCACTAATCTTACCCGCATCCTAACCCTAAGTCCCTCACTGTCGCACACTTACCTTACCAGCACCCTAACCCTAAGTCCCTCACTATCGCACGCTTACTGGGTTGCACTCACAACTTACCCCTGTCAGTGTTTTCGCTGTTGGGATTATGACTTGTCGGTCATCTGCTTCATCGTTCTTCTGGCGTCGGTGTTTTGAGTGTCGATCTTCTGAGCTGTCGGTCTAACGTAGGGAACCCGATACCTGCCATAGTTGATATTAACTATGTTTAGACAGAATAGTAATGACATTTGTACTAGCTGCCAGACACAGCTGCATCCACGCACACCTTATCAGGATTGATCAAACAGCTCTCATAGCTGTGATACCTGCCATAATTGATATTAACAACATTTAGACAGAATAATGATGACATTTATACTAAGAGCTTGCCAATATTATTTAACCAGGATATACATGACATTTCTAAATCATACTTTAACTGAAGAAGGCATTAATCTCCATGACAGCATTTTTTTTCAAAACACTCTACTGTTACTGCTATTATATATGATGTTAATTTGTTACATTTGAGTCTGAACTCTGATGAATGTTACCTCGTTGAATTAGTTAATTAATTACTTAAATTATTATAAGTAAAAACAATGAAAAATGAACAAGATAATTATTCATTAAGTTCAAGTAGGGTAATAGAAACTTCTATGTTTGTATTATATGTTGCTTTGTTTGGCTTATATATAATGTAAATAGTAACCCATCTTGACCTACCTTTGTTTGTGAAGAATTATTGGACTCTTTGAACATTCTGAATAAATCTTTATTGTTTCTCAGTTGTTTAAGAAACCCTCCTTTTTTTAAATAAAAACAGATGACAAGTGATGTACTGTATTAGTTGATACTTTGAGAGATATAGCTGTAAGAGGTATTTTTTTGGGACAGCTGCCTTGGAATCAGTTTTTTGTTTCTTCTTTCTAGCATCAGTCCAAGGATTTATTTATTTTATTCTTTTAAGAGTAGGGGCCATCCATTCCATTTCTTCTGGGATAGACACTATGTTGTTGTTTTTGATGAATATAGTAGCTTCTTCTAAGTCATTAAAGATTCTCATCTCATTGGCAAAAAGTATTTTTTATTTTGGCTGGAAAACCCAACTGTGCTTTAATGATATTTTGTTTCAACAGTTTTATTATTGGCCAGACTTTTTTTCCTTTGTTCTAGTATTCTGTAAGAATAATCATTGTCAAACCTTATCAGGCTTTGATTATATTTTAAGGGTGATTTTCTCTAAGCAGATTTTAATATTAGTTCCTTGTCCAGAAATGAAAGAACTTTTATAACCATGGATCTAGGTGGAGTATTTGTTGAGTTAGAAGCAGGTTTCCTCAGTGCTCTGTGCGCCCTTTCAATTCCAAATGAAAGTCCCTCTTTTAAGTCTGGAAATTCAGGGATCTAGGTTGTTAAAAATGAAATAATGTCTTCTCCTTCAGTGTTTTCAGGTAGACCAAAGATCCTTGTCTTGTTTCTCCTTTCCCTGTTTTCTAAGTCATATATTTTGTTAAGCAGCCATATATTGTGTTTAAGCAGACATTATTTTTGGAATTCCTCGTCTCCCTTCATTGTCATTTAGAGAAGTCTCTATATTTTTGTTATTTTTGTATGGTGTTGCTGTAATAGTTCCTTAAGAGTATCAGTCTGTTTTTGAGAATTTAATTTGAGGTTTTCTAAGTAATTTTTAAAGCCATCCATCTTCAAAGATAGTTCCTGTAAGGTAGATATCAGTTGCAGTTCTTTTTTCAAAGCAGCATCTGGATGAGAATTCCTTGAGTTGTTCATATTCAGTGACTCAATATATCTCCAAGTTACTTGACAGGAAAATTTTTGTATATCTCCACCAAAATTTATATTTATGTAGTTTAGTAGTTTAACTATAGATTTCTGATGTTTTAAACTTGAAAATAATAAAATTGTCCTATATTATTATACTAGTTTATGGAGCTCTCAAAATTCACTGTTCTCAGTTGGCCATCTAGGCTCCACCCCAATATTCTCCCCATGTCTTTTTTTTATCTATCTTAAATGTGTTAACTGAAGTAAGTAATACTCCTTTAGAAATTTGCATCCAGGTACATATTCTAAGTGTTCAAATTCAGCAGCCTCCTAGAGTATTATGAACTTCTGAAATTATAAATCCAGATCCTATTTCATTTTTTGTCTGCCTGATCTGACTTTTGGGTACTGTTGAACAACTGGGCTGCATTTGTCTGTGGGTAAGAATACACTGGCTCAACACTTACTTTGTCCCCCTTTCCAAATCCTATTGTACTAGGTCACAATCAAGCCAAAATTAAAAATTAACGTGTACAACTTGAATTTTATACAAAAATAGAATTTATTAGCACGCAATAAATAAATTATAACTTATTTTCTAGTAGACATCAATCAATAAAAATGAACTTGCTGTACAAAAAAAGTAAAAAAAACATCAAACCACTTACACTAATTTGATGGAAGAAAGTAGGAAGTTTAGACTGTGGTTGCTTATTGGTCATCAGATCCAAAACAAAAATGATAACATCAAAAAACACATTCTATATAAAATGAGAAAAAAGATAATGCAACCAATCAACAATCTGCATTAATAAAGCAATTAGGAAAGATCACCGCCTCTTAATTAAGATTGTTTCTTGGCTGGCTGTGTTGGTGTGCTTACATTTGCATATTACAATCTGTGTTAGCAACAAACATACCTCCAGGTTGGTTAAACAGGATGGTACCATGGAGCTCATCCACATGCAAGTTACCATAGATAAGGTACACATTGGCCAATAGGGACACATAACCTCTCCACATTTCGCTTGGGTCCCCGGCATAGGTCAGAGTCGACTGGGTCTTCAACCCACTTATTACCAGCAAATATTCATGACCATTTTTTCTGACATTAGTCAATACAACTGAATCACCTGGAGCCAATTTTTACATCATACAGTGGCTAGCCCTGACATAGTGTGTAGTCTGTGATCCATGCTCTCCTATCTAGAGGATACTGTGCACCACAGTTGATGTCCAAAATGGTTGGTCTGTACAACTCTTCTCCCTATAGAGCACCGTCTAGAGTCTGTGCTGCTGCCCACAATTCCATTCTTGAGTGAGTTTGTGGTGGAAACATTCAGCTGTTTTGGGGATGTGGAGGAACTCCACAGAAACACAGGGAGAACATAATAACTCCACACAGGTATTAGCCAGAGGTCAGAATCAAACTTTGCACTTTGTATTCACACACACACACACACACACACACACACACACACACACACACACACACACACACACACGTTTATAGCATTTCACAGAAATGTAGAAGAGTTGAACTGCTAATTATCAAACATGTCATGTTCGAAAGTAAAAACATCAACAACCAAAAAAACAATCTTTTTTGTAGGGAGCACCTACACCCCCACATTTCCTACTAATTATACATACCTACTCAGAAATTGCACTTCTTCTTCTTCTTTTGGCTGCTCCTGTTAGGGGTCACCACAGCGGACCAACTGTTTCCATTTCTTCCTGTCCTCTGCATCGTGCTCTGTCACACCAATCACCTGCATTTCCTCTCTCACCACATCCATAAACCTTATCTTAGGCCTTCCTCTTTTCATGTTACCTGGCAGCTTCATCCTTAGCATCTTTTTCCAAATATACTCTGCATCCCTCCTCAACACATGTCCAAACCAACGCAATCCTGCCTCTCTGGCTTAGTCTCCAAACCTTCCAACCTGGGCTGACACTCTAATATACTTATTCCTAATCCTGTCCATCCTCGTCACACCCAGTGCAAATCTTAACATCTTCAACTCTGCCACGTCAAGATCTGACCCCTGCCTTTTTGTCAATGCCACTGTCTCCAACCCATATAACATAGCTGGTCTCACTACCCTCTTGTAGACCTTCCCTTTCACGCTTACTGGTACTCATCTGTCACAAATCACTCCTGACACTCTTCTCCACCCACTCCATCCTGCCTGTACTCTCTTCTTCACCTCTCTTCCACACTCACCATTACTCTGAATTGTTGATCCCAAGTACTTAAACTCATCCACCTTCACCACCTCTACTCCCTGCATCCTCACCATTCCTCTATCCTCCCTCTCATTCACACACATATATTCTGTCTTAGTCCTGCTGACCTTCATTCCTCTTCTCTCTAGAGCATATCCCCACCTCTCCAGGGTCTCATCCACCTGTTCCCTACTCTCACTACAGATCACAATGTCATCTGCAAACATCATAGTCCACGAGGACTCCTGACTGATCTCGTCTGTCAACCTGTCCATCACCATTGCAAATAAGAAAGGGCTCAGAGCTGATCCTTGATGTAATCCCACCTCCACCTTAAACGCATCCATCACTCCCACCGCAGACCTCACCGCTGTCACACTACCCTCGTACATATCCTGTACCACTCTTATATACTTCTCAGACACTCCCGACTTTCTCATACAATACCACAACTCCTCTCTAGGCACCCTGTCATATGCTTTCTCTAAGTCCACAAAGACACAATGCAACTCCTTCTGACCTTCTCTGTACTTCTCCATCAACACTCTCAGAGCAAACATCTCACCTGTAGTGCTCTGTCCTGGCATGAAACAATACTGCTGATCACTAATCATCTCCTCCCTTCTTAACCTAGCTTCCACTACTCTTTCCCATAACTTCATGCTGTGACTGATCAGTTTAATCCCTCTGTAGTTATTACAGCTCTGCACATCACCAGTAATAGAAAACAGTAAGTCCAAATGTACAGAATATGAAATAGGGTGAAGTAACAGCCACAAAAACTGCAATAAAATTAAGAAAAGCTCCTAGCAATAAAATTAAGAAAAGCTCCTAACTGGAAAACCCTGGCCCAGATGCAGTAGCTAACTTCTGGATAAAGGTATTAACATCTTTACACAAAGATTTAACCCAGAATTAGAACTACTTATATGCTCATGCTGAACAGAAACCAAACTGGTTGCCAACAGGGAAAACAATACTCCTTCTTAAGAGTAAACCTGAAAGGTATCCTAAAACCTAGAGACAAATAACTTGCCCAATGTATAAACTATGTACTGGAATTGATGCGGATAGTTTATAGTCATTTAGAAAAAAACTCAATCATGGAAATACAATAAAATGGTAACAAAAGAATGCCATATGGAACAAAAGGATCATTTGTTAAATAAAGTCATAATGGAAAATTGTAAAAAGGGGAAAAATTTAAGTAAGGCATGGATAGATTACAAAAAAGCATTTGACAGTATCCCACATTCATGGATAAAGGAGTGCTTACAGATGTATAAGACACTTTCTACTTTGATCAGTTACATTACAGTGACCACAAAATAGCAGCAAACCACTTTGCAGCTAAGCCATGATAAAGGACAAGTTATTATCCTAGGGATAACAATTCAAAGTGGGATATTCCAGGGTGGCTTTTGTCACTGCTGCTCTTTTGTCTTGCCCTTAACCTATTAAGCTATCTACTTAACAGATTAGGTCATGGTTCCAGTTTGGCTCCCGGAAAACAATCAAGTGTAAAGACTTTTCTTTTTGTAGATGATTTAAAACTGTATAGTTCATCAGATGAGGAACTGAAACCACAGCTGCAAGTGGTTAAAACTTTCTCAGATGATACTGAATGTCATTTGGTCTTGATAAATGTGCAAAAGCAACATTTAAAGCAGGAAGGCTGCAACACCAAGAAAATATCAATCTGGGACAGGAATGTGATATAAAGGAACTTGAGCGGGGGGGGGGGGTGTATAAATATTTAGGAATTGATGAATGATAAACAATAAAACATGAACAAATGCAAACAAAACTCAGTAAGGAATATTTAAGAAGACACAATTAATACTGAAAACAGACCGGACAACTAGGAACAAAGTCCAAGCTATAAAACAATTTGCTCTTCCTGTTCTAACTTACATTTTTGGGGTGATTGGCCCCAAAAGGCATTGGATCAGTTGGACAGGAAAAAAAGAAAAATGCTTCACCCATATGAAATGGTATATAAAAATCAGTGAATACCAAGATTATTTATTTCATGTTCTGAAGGAGGTATGGGCCTCCTCACAATTGATTACATGTATAGGTTGGTAGTCGTAGGACTGCAAACATATCCGTTGATTTCACGGGAACCAAACATAGTGAAAGTTTAAAAACATGAGGATAGCAAGTCTAAGATGACTTCCCTGCTTAGTTTAGCAGAAGCATATCAGAGTCAAGAGGGAATCGAGGGTGGCCTAATGGTTAAGGTGTTTGCCTTACAAACACAAAGTGCAGGGTTTGAGTCTCACAAGGGATAATTGACTAGGCTTAAAATGGCTCACAAGGGCAGTTAGCTTAGTACTAACCTATGAACCTATGAACCTATGAAATCAAACCAGAAGTAGGCAGAAATTAGGCAGCAACTGAATATGCCAAAAAAAGAAAATACAAAGTGAATGATCAGATGAGAACGCAAGAACTGTGGAAAAGGCATATTTACAGTGGCACGTAGAGAAACCTCCTGGAACAACCTCATGTTGCTCAGGATCTGACATAGGAATGGTTAAGGAGAGGTGAATTTAAACCAAAAGATGAAAAGTTTATATTAGCCACCCTGAATACTGGACGTACAAAGTCCATTGAACATGTGGGAGACAGACAAATGCAGGTTTTGTAAAACAGAATTGGAAGCAGCTGCACATCTTGTTTCCGTGCTGGGTGTAATATACAAATGTCAGAGACCTGTATGCTGAAGGGTATAATAATGTGGCAAGACTGTTGCACTGGAGATTGTGTAAACAGTACAACATTGAGGTAACTGAGAAGCATTGGAAACATGGGCCACAAAGCATTATAGAGAATGATGAAGTCAATATCACATGGGCTCACCCATTACCAACAGTTCAAATAATAGATGCAAGAAAACCAGATAAAGTAGTCCATGAAAAGAGACAAAAGTAACATTGATCATTGAAATTGCTACACCCAGTAATTACAGTACCTTGCGTACAGAGAGACACAAAGTCATAAAATACCAGGATATGTAGTCACTTGGGTTACCTGTGACAGCTCTGCTGAGCAAAAGCTGGAAGTACATGAACTAAGAACTGCCACAGTCTATGTAGGTTCAATGACAGGAAGCAGTTTGGAAGTGGATGGCATGATGGTATGAAGGAAGCTGGGCATCCTGTGTATCCAAGAGACAAGATGGAAGGGCAGTGCAGCAATGCCACTTGGCTTGGAATCCAGAGTTTACTACTCAGGGGAGGACAGGCTAGAAATGATGTGGGAATTCTGGTGAGAGAGATTCAGAAGGCAGTGAAACGTCATCAGAATTAGTAACAGACTCATGGCAGTCAGACTCCAGTGTAATGATAGGACAGTATTCATAATCTCAGCCTATGCCCCACCAGCAGGGTTGGGATAGTGACCTACCAGATAAAGCAGGACAACATGAACTGGTGTTGATAATGGGTGACTTGAATACACATATTGGGACAGACAGAACAGGATATGAGGACTGTCTGGGTCCACATGAGTAAGGCAACAGGAATAAAGAAGGAGAGGCCATTCTAGACTTCTGTCTGGTAAATGGCTTGATAGCCAACACATGATTCAGAAAGAGAGCAGTCACAAGATAGATCACATACAGGAATGGCCAACACGCAACTGAGGTAGACTTCCTCTTAGTAAGGAAAGGGCACTAGGGTAGAATCAATGATGGCAAAGTCATCCCTAGTGAAACAATTGGCCCACAGCATGAACCACTGGTTGCCACAATCAGCTGCAAGCAGTGGTCAGAGAAGGCTCTAAGGTCAACAGAGTCCAGGATGAAGACATGAAAGTACAGCAGTTCAAGGAATTACTCAGGGCTCTATCACCCCAAGAATAGGAGAAAATAGGTGGAGTTGAAGAAGAACAGCAGTGTCTCAAAACAGCATGTGTGAGGACTACAGTACAGATATGTTGCCAAGCCAGATATGGAAATAGACTACCTAAGGATAGCTGTGGTGGAAGGCAGAAGTCCACGAAGTCATCAAAAGAAGAAAGGAGTGCAGGAAAAAGTGGGAGATAGAAAAGCCAGATCAGGCTAGGAAGGAATACTAGCTGGTTAACAAAGAAGCTAAGAAAGGTGTTGCAATAGCAAAGAACAGGGCATTAGAGGCACTCTACCAGCTTCTGGAAAGTGACTCAGTATGTGGCACAAAGAAACTATATCAGGTTGCAATGCAAAGACAGAAAGATAAAGAAGATAGTCAGATACCTTCATAAGGGATGCCCGCAACAACTTGCCCACCAGTCCACAGGACATCAAAGGCAGAAGGAAAGAGCACTTCTAGCAGCTTCTGAATGAAGAAAACCCCACAGAAGCTGTACTGACCCAAATACAGACTACTATGAGAGAAGAAGAGGAGCCCACCCTAGAAGAAGTAAGAATAGCACTAAGGAAAATGAAGTCAGAAAAAGCAGCAGGCTCAGATGAGGTCACAGCAGATAGGATAAAGATGCTGGGTGAGATAGTGGAGAAATGGCTCCTAAGGGTACTCATAGCAGTGTGGAGAGAAAGGCATATCCCAGATGACTAAGGAATAAGCATACTTCTGCCACAGTACAAGAAAAAAAAAGGGATATCCACAGCTGTGAGCAGTACAGAAGTATCAAACTCCTGTCACATTGTATGAAAGTTCTAGAGAGGGTGACTCATAAACAGATACGTGAAGTAGTAGAAAGTAAGATGGGCAATGAGCAGTTCAGATTCAGATCAGGATCCAGCACAACTGACACAGTGTTTGCAGTCAGACAGATAGTTGAGAAGGATAGCTGTGGTGGAAGGCAGAAGTCCAGGAAGTCATCAAAAGAAGAAAGGAGTGCAGGAAAAAGGGGGATGAGAAAAGACTCCAACTGGGCATTCCTAGACTTGGAGAAAACACATGACAAGGTCCCAAGAAAGCTGATTTGGGCAGTACTGTGGGGGTTCAAAGTCCCAGAACCATTGGTAGACTTAGTGCAGGCTATGTACAAGGACCCAATGATTAAAGTACAAACAGTGATCAGTCTCACAGAGGTGTTCTCAATGGGATTGGGTGTGGGTGTGCACCAGGGTTCAGCTATGAGCCCACAACTGTTCATACTAGTGACGGACTACATTGGAGGGGACAGATCAACAAAGTTGCTGTATGCAGATGATGTGGCATTACAGACAGACTCTGAGCAAGAGCTACAGGAAAGGCTAGGGGAATGGAATGCAACACTGAAGGGGCATGGGACAAAACTAAGCACAGATAAGACAGTGGTAATGGTAGCAAATTGGGGAAATCAGAATAAGCTAGGAATTGAGATAGAAGGGAAGATAGTGAAGCAGGTTAATAGCTTCAAGTATCTTGGAGGAGTGGTTGAGGAGAAGGGAAGTCTGAATGAAGAGGTCAGAGCTAGACAGAGGGGCTGCTGTCAACTGGCATGGAGTCTCAGGTGTAGTGAATGACAGAAGAATGCCAATAAAGTTGAAAAGTGAGGTGTAAAAGACAGTTTGTGATCAGTACTACTGTATGGTATAGAAACCTAGGCAGTAAAGGCAGAACAGATGAGGAAGGTAGAGGTGATGGAAATGAAGTGCCTGAGAATGGGAGTAGGATGCACACTGTGGGACAGATGAAGAAATGAGGACATAAGAGCAGAAGCCAAAATAGCTCCAGTTGCCGAAAAGATGAAAGACAACAGATTACTGTGGTTCGGACACATGTGCAGAAAATCAGAAGACAGTCTGTGATGAAGATTTGGGACAGGCAGGAAGAAGATAAGAGGAAATGAGGACATCCAGCAAAGAGGAGGATGGATTGTGTGAGAGAAGATCTGTGATAGTTGGGCATGAGTGTCATAGAAGGCAGGAGTGTGGTACTGAATTGAAAGAGATGATGACAGTTAACATGACACCCCGACCTCGCATAGAAAACAGGGAAAAAGGGAGTTGATGATGATGATGATTGCAGACAGAAGCAAGGGCAATATGGAAAAAGGATACCCAGCCATTTCCAACAGTAGCAGGAGCAATGGGTCTCATAAAAAAGAATTTACAGTTGTATTTAGATATGCTATCAATGCATGTAACTCCCTATGAATTACAGAAAGAGTCAATTCTGGGCACATTGCAGGTGCTGTTAAGAGCACTTTTGGCTAACAACAAAGAGTGAAACAATACTAATTTCATGCATTTTAATCATACTCTGACTTAAGAATGGGGTTCATTTCCTTCATGACTTGGAGATATTAAACTGAGAGAAATGGAAAATTTCCCAAGCACTTCTGTACCACAGTCTCACTCAAAAAAGCCAGTTCAGCTTAATCAGCTCATTTTCAATCAGCTGTACTGGCTTTGTCACTATTCAATGTAAAAAAATATAGACAAAAGTACGTGTGTGTGTGTGTGTGTGTGTGTGTGTGTGTGTGTGTGTGTGTGTGTATATATATATATATATATATATATATATATATATATATATATAAAATCTATCTACATGTATACAGATATATAGTTATATATAGATATAGACATATGGATCTAGTATGAATAGCCAATCTACACAAATGTCAATGTGCTAAACTTCAACATGCTATGGTTGATAAAAAGCATGTTGACATGCTACTGCACATCGGAACATGCAAAACAAAAACAGAGCAGTTTTTACAGGGAGCAATCCCCCCTCCACCCTCCCCTGCTAATTCTGTTTTCTAACTTTGAGATTGGAGGATCCCCAGGGAAGGTGTGCATATACCTCTTCCCAGGGGATCATCGTCTATTCATTTATTGCAAAATGTAAGCCATATACAGTATTCACCAAAGTGGGCCAACCATGCGCAGGTCAGTCTTAACCACAACTGACTAATCTACTAGTAGCACTTATATATGTATATATATATATATATATATATATATATATATATATATATACACACACACACACACACACACACACACACACACACACACACACACACACACACACACACACACACACACAATGAAATCTATAGCTATAGCTTGCATGTTTTTCCTTTAGTATTAATAATCAGAATTTGTGCTTGCCTTTTCTAGTCCATTGATTACTGTTTCTTTTTGTTCTGTTTATACAGGTTAGTTATGAAAAGAGTGTTCCAGATGTGGTCACAAAATTCCCCATCTTAACATTCACATATGTGTAGTATGCCTGGTGGTGGATCATTTGTCTGCAGATTGTTCTGTCTGCAACACCTTTGGTACTTGAGCCTTTGAAGACAGAAGAAACAAACTTGTCATTAAAAGGTTGCTTCTCTTCCCCCAGATCCAGAGGCAGATAAGCCCAGAAAGAGCAAAGATAAAGATAAAGATAAAAAAAGAGAAAAATCCAAAGACAGGACTAAGGCTGTGGACTCTGAATCCAAGAAAATAAATGGCAGTGATATGACTGCTTCCTTGGCTGCTAAAACTCCTAGGCTGGAGCCAACTACCTCCTTGACTCCAACCAACTTTCCTATTTTAACTTTGTCTACTTCAGAGATTATACTTATTCCATATCGGTCTCCCAAGCGCATTACTAGCCAACTTTCCTCTGAGAGGGGAACTTACTCATTTCCCGTCTTGGCCTCCTTCAGCTTCTTCTTCTTCCATCAGAGTTTGATTGGGCTGGCATAACAAGGGCTTTCCTCAAAGCTCAGATCAAGATGGGTGTCCTCCACCTTGAGGGTAGGGTGGGTTGGGCTAGCCTGTCATCTCATATTTTTCTCCTTCCCCCTTCCATGCTTCAGCTTCTGCAGTTTCAGAGACAATTCATCACCTGGAGTCTGCTTCGTCAGCACCAGCTGAGTCTTCTGCCTCAGTACCAGGGGTTTCAAATCTGATTCACTTGACACTGATACCCTTGGAGATGAGTGGTTCCCAGGACCAGTGCCAGCTCATCATATACAGCCTGTATGGCTTTGTGCTTGGTGTTGGAGACATTACCCTTCGAGGCTGTGGCATCAATCCCCTTCTTGGGGCACTCCAGTCTGCTGACTTCACGGGTGCCCATGTTGGTGCCACCTGATTGCTCCATGGGAATAATGGCTCCAGCAGTTGAGGGGGGTACCTTGGATCTGACAGATGTGGGGTCAGCCTTCAAGGTAATGGAGAGGATTATAAGTTTTCCTTCAAGAGCTGACTTATAGTTTCTTAGTTGTTGGCTCCATCTCAGTGTATCCTGTCTTCTCTGTCTCAGCCCCTTCATGTATCCCAGGATCATAGCTAAGAGAATGCCTTAAAGAAGACTGCTCAGTTGTAGTGTTAGTCTCCTGAGAATTCAGATTCACCCCATTTTGATGTTCCAATAAAGAGTATGTGTAAAAGGAGACAAATTAACTCCTTTCCTGAATCAGTCACTTTGAACATCAACTCAGATGATCAAGAAGGTTCTCTCCAATCCCCTCCAGAAGATGGAATTTTTGGTGAGATCGTTGAAGTAACATGATATAGGGGATTTAGTCTAACAGACCTGCTCTCATAAGATGAGGAAGTCCTTTTTGAGGCCTGTCACTCAGGCCCCTCTACTTCTTGGGTGGTACCTTCTGTGGACTGCCTAATTGACTTGTTCACCAAGAGGGCATTGTAGGAGCCTGATTCCTTTGAGTCAGTTTCATGAAAGCCAGACAAAACACTTGGACTTCCCCAAGGACAGATAATTGTGGTGTAAGGGTCCTCTGTTGGATTCTATTATTGTGGCAATGGCAACAGAGAGAGAGAGAGCTGACAGATGAAGCAGCCTCTGTTCATCTTTCCAATAAGGTGTCCAGGGCTTAGGAGAGAATGGGGAAGCAGACATATATTTCAAGCACATTCACTCTTAGGGCCTTAAACTACCCACTCACATGAACTGCTTTCAAAGAGATCTAGCAGAGCGTTATCCTCACTGATGAAGGTGCCCATCCCAGACTTTAGAAAGCAATTGGAGACTACTTTAGGCACTATGTTCAACATTTCCAACCTCTTCATGTGGCTAATCCGTAATGCAGACAATGGAGTGGTGAGAATGACAGGTAAGGACAATACATGAAGTATCATCCATGGTTTTGCCTTTTTGACTTTGTGGATAATTTTAAAGCATCCATTACAAATGCTCCATATGATGGTTCTTCCTTGTTTGGTTCTTACATCAAAAAGAAAAAAAAATGCAGAAGTGCAAACTAAAGGAAAAAAAGCAGTCTGATACAAAAGTCAAATCAGAGACCCTACAACAATCATACAGTATGAACTAAAAGGGGCCCATATCTGTATGGTTTGGAAAAACATGGCTTCAGCCCTTTGACACCATTTCTGAAAGGGGCAGCCCTGGCATAGAAAACCCCTTCAGTGTACGCAGACCCAGAGGTCAAGTGGACCACAAAATCAGGAGCAGCCTGGACCAGTCTATGATAGACTGCCCAACCATCCTTGGGGGAATGTCTGATTGCTTCCCTCTGGAGGCATTTAGGGGTTGTCTATCCCTATAATGTCGAACATGGATGGTCATCATGCATGATTCTTGGGTAAGATGAAAAGTATCCAAATGCTGTACAATTCCCTTTTCAAATCTGCCCCCCATAAGAGGTTATCTGCTTCCAGACATCTCACCTCATCAACAAAAAGCAGCCATAAAAGAGAATGCTCTTCTTATTGATCACTGCTTAGCTATAAGGGCTGTATCCTGCCAAGGATATAACAGCCAGACAGCTTCCAAAGCTTCAGGGCACCTCCCACCTACCCAAACTGTCAAGCTGACTAAAACACAAGTCTGGTTGCAAAACCCTGCAGAGAATGCTCCTCTAAGGCTTTTGAGGATCGACAGTCAGCTTGTGCATTCCTTATCTGGGAAGTTAAGTTCCCTTTTGGGGAAAACTTCCATTTTCTTATTTTTTAATAATATTTCATTACTTTAATCTCCAGGAAAGTTATTTTAAATCTAGGAGTGTTGTATTTTAACCGATTGTCTTGACACTGTAGCATGCTTTTAAACACAGCACTTGTTGTTTCTGTCAGTTTAAATAGTAGTATTATCTAACTGGTAAACTATTTTCTATATAAAAATTATATGTATTTTAAGGTTGTGGGGCTGCCATATTGTTTGAAAGTGCTTTTTACTGTGTTTTTCTGTCAAAAAAAGGAACTTTTGTGGACTCGTAGTTTTATTGGCATTTTTGCTTATTTTCCCCAGGATAGAGGCACTGTTTGTGGCTTGACCATGGAACAGATTGTCCCATGACTGGTCCTTCTTCCAGTTGCAAAAAGAAAAAGTTAAGCAAACAGTCTTTGTCACCACAGCAAGTTAGCAATTTGCTTCAGACACAGGTGGGTGACTCTGCTGTGGTCATTTATTGTAGCTCAGACAATTCATCTTTTACCGTAGATTCCTCTGGTGTAGCACCTACAACTGCTATGGACCTGGGGTTAGCCATGTTCTCTGTAGCTATTGGTTCCCCTCAATGGGCAAGGGAGAACCCCTCTTATCAATCCTGGAAGAAGGAACAGGGAAGGTTTCCCTGTTGTGTCAGAATGTTGTGTTCATCCTTGGGGAAATAGCGGCTGCCATTAGTAACATGGTTTGGCCCATTTTTCCTGTCAAAAAGAAACAGAAAACCAAGCATGTACCTACTCCTCCTCAAAATTTCTTTGGGTAGGAGTAGTTTACTGGGTCTGGCTCAGGGTTTGATTCAGGCTAGTGAGCCTTCTTGTAGATTATTCAAGATTCGGAATTTGAACAGGAAGATGCAGGGATGGATTCAGAGTTTGGTCTTCAGATTTCTGATTCAGACTCAGAGGAGAGCTTTCTTTCTGGTTCTCCCTGTGGGAGTTTTCTCTATCTCTGAGACTATTGTTAGAATGTCCCAGTGTTTTCAGTGGGAGAACACTGAGGTTTTACAGTCCCTCAAAAATACTATCAGTTGTTACAGAAGAATTTTCCAGAACCTATAGCCATTCCTTCTGTCCTGTCTGCTTTACAGAATGTGTGTCTCACTGCCTGCAATTTTCCTGACAGTCAACCAGCGGGTTCAGGTGCCTAGGCAGTAATACATTTCTCTGTGGTACATTTGACTGGGGACACATGGCTGAAGTGACATTCAGCTGCAGAGGAATATGGCTGTTTACAAATTCCCTGTGGGTAAAGAGAAGAATATGTTGCCATGCCCACAACTTCAATAACCAAATGTATAGGGAGAAAACAATGTCCATGGTCCCCAAGAGAACATGAGTTAGCAGGCAACATGGCAAGCATCAGCAGCAGGCTGGCCAGAGGGCATCAGTAGCAGTAAAAATGCAGTACACAATGGGCAGTGCCTTTATAATTGGAGTGTGTGGACCACTACCCCCTTCACAGAGTCTAGGGAACATTACCTAAAATGCATACTAGAGCATAAATATGACTACAGTAACCTACAGGATTTCCTCCATGCTGTAGCACACTTCTGCATGTTGTAGTTACATAAGTATGTATTGTACACTGAGCTCAACACTCATTATTTCTTCTGCCGCCATGCATTTGGTTATTAAAGCTGTGAGCATGGTAGTGTGTGCTTCTCTTTGTCCAAAGGGAATTTGCAAACAGCCATATTGCTCTGCAGCTGAATGTCACTTCAGCCATGTGTCCCCAGTCAGATGTACCACAGGGAAATGTATCACTGCCTATGTGCCTGAACTCTCAATCAGCTGTCCATGAAAAGGCTGATAAGATGTATAAAGTTCCTCAGTCTTTAAAATTTTTATATACTAATCCCAAACTTGACCCAGCAGCTATAGCCTTAGTTGACTCCTCTGCTGCTAAGCACTTGGTTAATTCCAGTCCTACTCTTTCTAATAAGGATGGAACAATTATTGATAGATATGGGAAAATCTGTATACTTCTGCAACTTTGAATATCAGAATTTTTAATTGTCAGCCTCGTATGTTAAATTTTATTCTGACATATTGTGAAAGTATGATGAATGTTTTAAGTACAGATGTTAAGTTGTCAATCTCGCCTTCATTCTTGCTGGATGGGGTTCGGAGCCGATCCTCGGCTCCGACTCAGCACTAGCTTTAGCTCGAGAACTCCTTTTACCAGCTCGAGGCAACCCTATATCCCATGATGCAAGGCGGAACTACCTCAGATCTCGTTTGCCGCTTAGCGAAAGAGGTCTCCTTTGCCAGCTGAGGTAAGTTTTTCTTGTTAAATAAGAAAAAGTTTAGTTAGGGGTTTTTAATTTCCCTTCAGTGTTAGGTTAGCCTGTATTAGTACAGCCCACCCTATTCCCTTCCTTTTAAAATAGTTTTTTCAGTTAAAGTTTTAGTCAGGCCTAGTTCCCCAAGTTATTCCCTTCCTGTGTGTCTGTGTAGGGATTAAGTTGTGTATTTGTGGGGACTGTTTGTGTATATCCTTTTAGGATGTCTAGGGAAGGCAAGGTCTCAGGCTTCAAGAAGTGTGACCAGTGCTGTCAGAAAATGTCCCTGACAGACGGTCACACTTCTTGTGTGTATTGCCTGGGGCCTTTGCACCTGCAGGACTCCTGTGCGTTGTGTCATGCCTTTAGCCAGAGAGTCCTGCAGGAAAGGAGGAACAAACTGATCCTCCGAGGTTTGTTAAAACCTGAAGGTTCTCCTCCTAAGCAAGGGGCAGGAAAACCTCTTAAGCCACCGAAGGCTCAGGCTACAGTGACCAAGCCTCCTCCGGTGGCTCCGTCAGAGCCGATATCGGCTCCGGCTGGAGCCGATGCTTCTTCTGCCAGAGTAGTGGGTTCGGTGCCGGCCGGCTCCGATACCCTGACTACTGTTGCCTTGTCGGCTCCGGCTGGAGCCGACACTTTATCAGCATCGGGCGAGATCCTCGGCTCCATCTGGGGTTCAAGGGACTTCGGCTCCGATGGCTCCGCCCGTAAGAGATCCCGGTCCCTTCGATACTAAGTATTCACTCGGCCCGGGTCTCCTCTTTTGTCGGGCGAGCGAGCCATCGGAGCCGATCTTCGAGATCTTCCAGGCTGTCTGACCACGATTTGGAGAGGGTGGTAAGCAGGCTGTTGAAGTCTCAGGCACTGGCCCAAATGCTCCATAGCCCGTCTCAACAGACTTCGCTACAGCCCCAATTCTTGAGATTCCTCCTCCGACTCCACACCAGAGTTCGGAGTCGGAGCTTCTTGGGACAGCGACTGTTTCGATGCCGGAGCCGATACATCCTTCGGCTCCGTCATCCTCGGCTCCGATCTCCTCCTTGAGACTTTCCTCGGAGGGATCCGGTCGCCGGGTTTCCACTGTCGGCTCCGAGGGGCTAGTGGCATCGGACCCTTGTCCGACCCGCCTCCCTCTCGGAGCTTCGGCTTTGGTAAGCTCGGCGCCGACATCGCCTCGAGCCTCTCCTTGGAGCCGACCATTCCTGTTTCTTCGAGCGGGTGTGTTCAGGTCTCCCGGGAGAGGAGCCTTTGAGGTGATGAGGAGTGTCCTGGCCTCTGAGCCTGGTGAACGGTGTGTCCCTCTAGGTCCTCCCTCATCAGTGCTTGCAGATGCCTCTTGCCAGCCTCTTGCTCTTAGGCCCAGGGATCCATCGCCCCAGGTTTCCCCACTGGGAATTTCCTCTTCTTCGAGGTTTCTCCTGACCCTGCAGGGGAACCCCTCGAAGAGGACGTAAGAGGAAACACACAGACTCCTGAGTCTACTACATCTGATACCGACTTAGATGAGTCGGAGGGTTCCCCACGGTCCCCTCTGAGGATGTCTCATTTTCAGACATCCTTGAGCTCCTCAAACAGAGGGGAATTGGCCTCCATTGACCCCTCCGAGGATGAGTCGGTATACCTGGAGGCTTTGGATCCCGACCCTCCACCTCCTGGGTGTCTCCGCCTTCGACCCACTCATGCAGGTAGTGGCTCGAAGGCGTGGCGCTCCAGATTCTGTGGAACCTGTCCCTAGGAGACCATCCAAGTTCATCACGGCCCCTTCGGACAAACAGTTCCTGTCCAAAGGTGTTTCTGTGGATGCTATGGTGGTGGCGGCCACTAAGAAGGAACTGGCGGATCCTTCAGTACCTGTCCATCCTCCTAATAAGGATTCTAGGACCATGGACAGGTATGGAAAGCGGATGTTTTCTTCAGCGACCTTTGCAATGCTCGCTGAATTACCTTTGTCACTTCACCAGGCTTCAACGAGATATTCTCAAGGAACTGGGAGAAGTAGTCCAGGATCCTTCAGCTGCTGGGGCTCAGGAAAAGATTGCCTCTCAGCTAGCTATCCTGAATTCGATATCTAACTCCTCCATGCGGCTCATATCTTATGCAGCCGATGGAACGAGCAGGGCCGCAGGCACAGGTGTTGCTCTTAGACGCCAAGCCTGGATGCGGCTTGTAATTTTGGACCCTTTAAGGCGTCCTTCACCAACACCCCCTTTGACGGTTCGGCTTTGTTCGGACCTCAGGTGAAGGATACTTTGACCAGATGTGAACAAGACGGTAAAACTCTTTCTGCTGTTGGAGTCCAGTTTTCCACTCCTTCTAGACCATATCCCAAGGGTCAGAAGGGGAAGATGTGGTTCCGTAAAGCCCAAGGAGCTACACGGACACACGCGGTCAGTTTACCCTAGAGGCAGAGGGGTAACAATAATAGACGCCCTAGAGGCAGGGGGTCCTCAGAACCAGGGCAACAGGGAGCCTCTTCCTGAGAAGCCTTTTCAGCATCCCTGAGGTGTTGCCCGACTGTCCACCCTTGGAGGCAGTCGGGGGAAGAATTTCGCTGTACCCAGTAGCCTGGCAATCCCTATCACAAGAGAAGTGGGTACAGTCGATTATATCCGAGGCTTACAAAATCCCCTTCGAAAGGTTTCCCGTACCTCTACAATCCCTTCCAGACATCTCACCCGGTCAAAGGGATTTGGCAAAACAGGAAGTTTCAAAACTCCTGGGAAAAAGAGCCATCCAAACAGTGCCGCAGACCAAGTAGGATCCGGCTTCTACTCAAGATTTTTTTGGTCCCCAAAAGGACGGGAGATTGGAGACCAATACTAGACCTAAGCAGACTAAACAAGTCTGTCAAAAGGCAAGATTCGGATGGTCACGCTGCAATCCATTCTGCCTTTTCTGGGCAAGGACAACTGGATGTGCTCGATAGACCTTCAGGATGCGTACTATCATATAAAGATTCACAGACGCTCCAGAAGGTTTCTCCGCCGGCTGGGAGCCAGTCATTATCAATTCAGAGCACTGCCCTTTGGCCTCACTTCAGCCCCCAGAGTGTTCACCAAATGCATGGCGGTGGTCACAGCTCACCTGAGACGTCGAGGATTCCAAGTGTTTCCTTATTTGGACGACTGGCTCCTCTCCGCCACCTCCAAAGATCAGCTTCTTCAGTCCAGAGACTACACCTTACACCTTTGCAAGAGTCTAGGAATTTCGGTGAATTTCGAAAAATCCTCTCTGTTGCCTTGCCAATCTATCACCTTTATAGGCAGAGTTAGATACCGTCAACATGTTAGCCAGACTAACAAATCAAAGGATTCTGGACATCCAGAATTTTGTTCAGCTTCTGTTACAAAGCAGCAAGGTCAAAGCCAGGTTTGTCTTGAAGGTTCTAGGCCTAATGGCTGCAGCCATTGTTCTTCTTCCACTAGCTCGCTTCCACATGCCTCCTGCAGTGGATGTTGTTCACGCAGTGGTCGTACCACGATCTGCCCATGAGACACGAGATCTTAGTGACACAGTCTTGCAGGGCTCATCTACGATGGTGGGTATCTTCCCTCTTCTTCATCAGGGCCGACCATTTGTTCCCCTCCTCCAGTTGCCACAGTCACCACGGATGCCTCTCTGATCGGGTGGGGGCATTATCAGGGCAGGATGGTCCACGGACGTGGCAACCCATAGAATACCACCTGCACATAAATGTCCTGGAGATGAGAGCAGTGCTTTTAACGTTGCAAGCCCTCGGACTTTCTTCCCACAGGGACTATTGCAGTACAGACGGACAATATGTCCGTGGTCTGGTACATCAACAAACAGGGCGGAACCAGGTCCTATCCCTTATGTCGAGAAGCTCTCAGACTTTGGCAATGGGCGATCTCTTCTCAGCGGTTTCTGATAGCAACGCACATCCCGCAGGTCTAACCTATTGGCGGACAGGCTAAGCAGATCTATTCTGATGCCTCACGAGTGGTCTCTCAATCAGTCTGTAGTGGATCAGATTTTTCTGAAGTGGGGCACCCCTTGTTGCGATCTTTTCGCTACCCCTCAAAACAGCAAGTGCCCAGATTACTTCACAATATTTCCTCTTCCAGGCCAACCCTTGAGAGACTCTCTAACCCAGGATTGGCCTCGGGGACTTCTTTATGCTTTTCCTCCCTTTCCATTGATTCCACAAGTCATTCAGAAAGCCACCATTTTGAGAGCCAAATTGATCCTCATTGCTCCATATTGGCCTCGACAAATTTGGTTTCCGTCTCTGCATCATCACCTTCTGGTGCAGCCCTGGCATCTGGACCCAGTTCCGGATCTTTTGATCCACCAGTCGGGTCAGCAGCACCGAGCCATTCATTCTCTCAACCTCACTGCTTGGTTGCTCCACTTCCTTCCCTAGCCAGGCTACCAATGATTTCTGACTCAGTCAGAGACATTTTGGTGTCTTCTTTAAAGTCGTCCACTAGAACTGTTTATGCTAGCAAGTGGCAACGTTTTTCTATTTGGGCAAACGCCAGAAATATTGATCCTTTCACCGCTCCTATACATTCTGTTTTGGATTTCCTGGCGGAGGTTTTTCATTCGGGATCGTCATCATCTACAGTCAAAGTTCAAATGGCTGCTATTTCCAAATTTCATGTTGGCTTGCAGGACAATAACATCATGTCTCATAAGTTATGCAAAGCCTTTTTGAGAGGAGTTTTTCTCCTAAAACCGCCTGTGAAACATCCTCCTCCGCAATGGGATCTGAACTTAATGTTGTCATCCCTAATTCTACCTTCCTTCGAACCGACTGCTACGTTTACATTAAAGTTGTTGACATGGAAAACTATATTTTGCTGGCTGTTACCTCTGCAAGAAGAGTTTCTGAGATTCAGGCCCTCTGTATTCGTTCACCTTATCTGGTGTTTCATAAGGATAGGGTTTCGCTCAGAACTAACCCTTCCTTTCTTCCCAAGGTTGTATCTCAAGCCAATATTAACCAATCTATTGATCTACCAGTTTTCTTTCCTAACTATTCTGACAGAGCTGAACAGAAGCTACATTTTTTGGATGTTCACCGCCAGCTCAGGTACTACTTACATAGGACTAAACAAGTTAGAAAATCAGACCAATTGTTTGTCTCCTATGCAGGAAACAGGTTGGGTCTTCCAGTATCTAAAGTGACCTTATCTAGATGGTTGACTTCCACCATTTCCTATGTGTACTCTCTAAGGGGCAAACAACTATCTTCTAAGCCAAAAGCACATTCGACCAGGAGTCTATCCACTTCTGTAGCCTTTCAGGATAGACTTCCCATTGACACTATTTGTGCAGCAGCTACCTGGGCCACGCCTCATACCTTTGTGTCTCATTACAAGTTGGATTTGGCCTCCAGAGATAGGGCCAGTTTTGGTTCCACTGTTCTCAAGAGTCTGTTCCATTGAGCCACCCGGGATACAGGTGCTAGGGGCGGTCCCATCCAGCAAGAATGAAGGCGAGATTGACAACTTAACATTTAGAAGTTATGTACCTACCATAACGCTCCATGTTAGTTGTCTTCTCTACTTCTTTCTTGGCCCCTCCCTCCTTCCCCTGGCCTGGACAGATCTTGGAGAGTTCCTATTAGATTGCTTCCTCTGGAGCATTGTTATGAGGACTTCTTT
Organism: Protopterus annectens; assembly: GCF_019279795.1. Taxonomy (NCBI): domain Eukaryota; kingdom Metazoa; phylum Chordata; order Ceratodontiformes; family Protopteridae; genus Protopterus; species Protopterus annectens. Next base: position 254,023,766 of record NC_056736.1, on the reverse strand, counting down.
TAGGAACCATGGTTCCTAATTATATTAGGATAAGTCTTTAGCAGGGTTAGTTAGCTACCAAACGAGATCTGAGGTAGTTCCGCCTTGCATCATGGGATATAGGGTTGCCTCGAGCTGGTAAAAGGAGTTCTCGAGCTAAAGCTAGTGCCGAGTCGGAGCCGAGGATCGGCTCCGAACCCCATCCAGCAAGAAAGAAGGCGAGAGAAGACAACTAACATGGAACGTTATGGTAGGTACATAACTTCTAATTTCTTCTTGTGAAGAAAAAGTTGCTTTAAATAACTTAGCTTCTTCTACTGCACAGATTATTACTCATCATTTGCAGTGGGTGTATCTCTCTGTTGATTCCTTTTTCATGGCTGTGGCCACGGTATGGTTTTAAGGAGGTTTGCTTGGCTCTATTCTCACAACCTTCTAGATAATCTTAAAAATGAGATGATAAATTCTCCCTGGGATTGAGATTTAGTGTTTGGCTCCTTTGCTACAGAGGAGATCAAGAAGTGTGACGAAAGGGGCAAGTTGATCCAGGGAATCTCTAAGATTTTTCAGCTTTCCTTTTCCAAATTGTCCAAGGGATTTTCTTTCTCCTCTTCCAGTTTTGGCAAAAAATAGAATAAACAGTCTCAACAGAATTCAGGTAAACAGATGTTTATGAAGAAGTGGCAAGGAGGTTCCAAAAAGAAGTGTCAAACCTCCCAAAACCAAGGACACTCCAACAAGTCTGAATGACTGCTCAAGAAACCCTGTGACCCTGTACCACCCTGGCCTTCTTTCTGTTCCAGAAAGTCTGGATCTCCATTTATCTCTTTGGCAACAAACTGCTTCAGATAAAAGGGTTCTGAAAATCATTTTTCAGGGTTACAGATGGCAGTGGAAGGAAAGTCCTCCTTTCCAGGGAGTCTTTCCTCATCCTGCAGATCAGACTGTTTTGTTTCCACCTGTTCTTCATCACATGCTGTCACAAGGAGTGATAGAACCAGTTCTTCCTTCCCAGGAGGGGAAAAGGTTTTATTCAAGGATGTTCCTAGTCCCACAGAAAGAAAATGCTTTGAGACTAGTTCTGGATCTTTCTTTCCTAATCCTGTATGCAATAGTACTCAAATTCAAAATGATGTCACTGCAACCTGTTGCATCTTCTTCCTCTTTGAAGTTTCCTGGTAACACTAGACTTAAAAGTTGCTTATCATCACATTCCTATTCATCCAGACTTAAAGTTTTATGTCCTGGATATCATTATCAGTTTTCTACCTTACCCTTTAGACTATCCACTGCACCAAGAGTGTCCACAAATTGACTAGCTCCAGTTATACTCATTGCAGGCTATGGGGTTTCAAGAATTTCCATATTTAGATGACTTACTTATCTTTGCAGAGTCTTCTTCAAAATGTTAAGATTCTCTCTCTTGGGTGAGACATCTCTTGCACAAGCTGGGATTCCAAAAGAACATTCAGAAGTCATTCTTGACTCCCTCACACAAGATTGTGTTCCTGGAATGTCAACTAGACACCTTATTTAGATATATTTCTAAGGTTTTCCACTCAGACTTCAATCACTGTCAGAGTGGTATTTGAAATATCTTTCATCCCAGCATCAACTTTCTTGATCCTTTCAGATGCCAGCAATAGAATTTGTCAGAAGAGAAATCGCTTGGTGGAGACAGCAGATATCCTTAAATCAAGGGGTCCCCTTCTCTCTCTCTTCCTGCGCCAAAACAGTCAGTCACCACAAATGGTTCAGACTTTGCTTAGGGAGCAGTTTCAGGAGAGATAAATGTGCAGCGGGGTTGGGACACAAAGGGCAGATGCAAGCACATAAATATGAAGGAGATGCTTGCCCTGATCAAGGCACTCAAGTCTCTGAAACATATTTGGTCTCTGGGACCTCTTCAAGTGGTTAGACGTGGTACATCAACAGCCAAGGAGGATCTAGGTCTTACCCTCTTTTCAGACTAGCCATGTTAGCTAGGGATATAGCTTTAGAGCACATTCTCACTCTACAGGCATCCTACATTCCATCAGAGCAAAACTGTGTGGCAGACAAACTGAGCAGGACCAGGGAAGACCCTCACATGTGGAAATTAGAGCTGGGGGGGGTCTTCCAAGGTTTGATTCATCTGTGTAGAGTTCCTCAAGTTGACCTCTTCAAGTGGTTATGGTCAATACCACAGTGATGTGGTACATCAACAAGCAAGGGGGATCTAGGTCTTACCCTCTTTTCAGACTAGCCATGTTAGCTAGGGATATAGCTTTATAGCACATTCTCACTCTACAGGCAACCTACATTCCATCAGAGCAAAACTGTGTGGCAGACAAACTGAGCAGGACCAGGGCAGACCCTCACATGTGGAAACTAGATCTGGGGGTCTTCCAGGGTTTGATTAATCTGTGGAGAGTTCTTCAAGTTGACCTGTTTCCTCCTGTTTGAACAATAAACTGATAAAATTCTGTTCCAGGACTCCATGGAAGAAGGCCAGGAAGACTGATGCCTTTTCATTTCTTTGGACAGGAATGTTCCTGTATGCCTTTCTACTAATACCTAGGGTACTTTTGAAGATTCAAAAGGAATCCACCAAAATTATTGTGGTGACTCTATTCTGGCCCAGGCAACCATGGTTCTCCCTTTTTTGGAAATGGCCAGGGGCAATTATCACAAGCTTCCACACAAAATGGATTTCTCACACAAGAACAAGGGTGTCTGACATACCAAAACATCAGTCATCTTCAGTTGACTGCCTGCATGATAGTATTAATTCCTTTTAGGCACTTGTTTTCTGAGGATGTGTAGCAGGTGCTAATGGAGGCAAGAAAGCCTGCTATTAGAAAATGTATTTATTTAACATTTGTTTACCAGAAAAGTCCAAGTGGAACAGAGCCCATTTTCAGCAGAGGCCCAGGGAGAAAGGGTCCAGATAGGTTCATAGGTTCATAGGTTCATAGTAGGCTATCTGCCCTGGGGCAATTATAAGCCTAGCCCGATTCTGTATGGCTTACGCCACCCCTTGATTTGAGTATACTGTGTCCTTTTTAAGGTTTAGTTTACTGTACCTCTGTCTAATAGTGACACGGGAGTAATCCCTGGGACAAACCTACGATCCCCCATCCACCTATCGAGATTCTTCTTGAAGAGATTCAGTGACGTGCTCTGCCTCACATGAACTGGAATTCTATTCCAGAGCAAAGGGAGCCTCTGGGTTATGAACCTGTCCCTCCAGCAAGTTCTATTTATTTCTGTGCTGAGGTTCAAGTCCCTCAAGCGTGTGGCTCTAAGGGATTTAGATTTACTGAGGTAGAGCATGTCCATTAATTCTGGATTTGACATAGCTTTGTATGTCAGGCATAGATCGCCTCGAAGTAGGCGGTATGCAACTGAGTAGAGCTGGAAGTTTTTTTAACCGAGCAGCATATGGCATCTGTTTGAGACCCTTGATCCTCTTGGTGAGATACTTTTGGGGTCTTTCTAATTGCTGCAGATGTCTGGTAAGGTACATCCCAAAAGGGGCATTGTATCCTATGATGGGCCTGATGAGGGATGAATAAAGGGGCACGATTACCTCTCTTGATCTAGATGTGAAACCCTTCGTGATGAGGTGGGCTATGTAGAAGGTCTTTCTAACCACTTTGGCAATGTGGTTTTCAAAGGAGAGATTGCTATCAACTTGGGTCCCAAGATCCCTAATAACTTTCTCTGTACTTAATGGGTTTCCGCCTATGTGGTAATTTGTGGGCACATTGTTTTTGCCAAAGGGTATGACTATACATTTTTTGGCATTTAGCTTTAAACCATGGTGCTGGCACCAGTTATCTGTCTCTGTGAGACCTTTTTGAAGGATGTTTGCGTCAGCTGGAGAGTCGATTATGGCGCCCAGTTTGCAGTCGTCTGCGAACTTGGTGAGCCATAGTCCTCCCACGTTTGCCTGTACATCGGAAAAGTATATACTGAACAAGAGTGGTCCCAGGACAGAACCCTGTGGGATGCCACTTGTGACCGGTTTCGAGTCTGACATGGCTCCAGCAACTCTTACTCTGTGGGTTCTGTCTTTGAGCCAGTTTGTGACCCATCTTGTGACATAGGGGTTTATATTTAAGCTGGATAGCTTATCTATGATGCCCGAGTGGGGTATTGTGTCAAATGCCTTTGCAAGGTCCAGATAGGTTGTGTGGACTACCTTCCCTTCATCTATGGCTTTGGTGACTGTTTCGAAGAAGTCAACTAGGTTCAAAAGGCAGGATCTGCCCTTGACAAAGCCGAACTGGGTAGGATCTAGTGTCTGTATGTCCCCAATGTCTTTGTTTATGAGCTCCATGATAATCCTCTCCATAGCCTTGCAGACTAAGCTAGTCAGGCTTATGGGGCAATAGTTTCCAGGGTCCATAAAGGCTCCACCTTTGTGGAGTGGGACCACTGTTGCTGTACGCCATTCTTTGAGCACATATCCTGTAGTGAGGCTGAGATTGTATAGCTGTTTTATTTGAGGGATTAGTTCCTCTTGGAGTTCATGTAGGACACAACCTGGGACGCCATCTGGTCCCATGGAAGCAGTGTTTTTTGCTTTGGAGAGGGCAGCCTTCACCTGAGCATCAGAGATGTTTGGGAGGCAGCCCTCTGCTGGGATAGATACTTGCTCTTTTGGGGGGGAGGGGGTGGAGAAGTTTGCACTGAACCTGTCTGCCAGGATATTGGCGATGTCTGTTGGTTCAGTGTATTTTTTGTCGTTTAGAATCAACTCAGAACAAGTCTGGGAGTTGCATCCCAGGTTCCTAACATAACTGAAGAAAGCCTTATGATTGTCTTTGGTGTCCTGTGCAATTTTTCTCTCTAAGCTGGCCTTGGAGGATTTTATCAGGGATCGTAATTTTTTGCTATTACTGTTCACAGATGCCTTCCCTATTAGGGATTTTGCTCTATCATGTAGTAGCTTCCTCCTTCTGTTGTACAGTTTATTTATGGCAGGGGTCCACCAGACTGGACGCCTGCCTTTGGATGATTGGGTCTTGGTTTTGTTTGGGATAGCATGATCCACGCATTCCTGGAGATGTCCGTAGAATGTGTTAATATAGGATTCTGCAGTTTGGGCCGTAGTTTCCACTGGCCCTGGGGCCTTGAAGGATTCCACTTCAGTTTTGAGAAGTGAGAAGTTCGCTTTTGAGAAGTTTTTCACTGTGGTTTTCTGGGCTGGGGGTGGGGTCGGGATGTGGACATCCAGTGAAATTAGTTTATGGTCTGATGTTACCAATGAGGGATATACTTCTGGTGTGGAGCATAGAGTCCCTATGTTGGTAATGATCAGGTCTAGTATGTTGTCCCCTCTTGTGGGAGTGGTGACTAGTTGTTCCATAGCATTTGAGTTTTTAATTTCCAGGAACCTTTGGGCTAAGGTGCTGGGGCTTGAGTAGTGCTCCCAGTCAATGTTTGGGTAGTTGAAGTCACCCAATATAATGGTGTTCGGAGAGATCTTCATGTTCTCCAATGTTTTCAGGAAAGCCGAGTGGGATTCCTGACTTTGAGAGGGTGGTCTGTAGGATGCTATAAACTGAAAAGCAGTCTTGCCCACTGTTAGTTGCACATGGATGGTCTCCGATACTTCGTGCAATGCCACTAACCTGGAGGTGTGGATATCCTTGATAAATATGGAAACTCCCCCTCCTTTTGTGGTTCAGTCTGGGTTTTGGGGCCGAAAAGCATGATATGAGGTATAGCCTGGTAGTGCTGGGGTGCTCTCTGGAGCCTTGAACCAGGTTTCTGTCTCTGCACAGATATCAATGTTCTCCATACTGAGGAGAGCTTCAAGTGCGTGCATCTTGAGGTTAAGACTTCTGGCGTTAAGCAGCATTACCCTTAGTTTCTTGTTCCTTGTGCTGTCTATGGGGGTGGGTTTGTCTTTTGAGCCTTGCCTAAAAGGCACTATGGGGGTGGCAAGAGCCTTTGCCAATATCCAAAAGCCCAGTGGTGACAGGTGCAAGCCGTCCTAGCAAAGCAACGTGGCTTGTCGAGCATGTCATCCCAGACTGACAGACACTGGATCCCCTTTGAATGACACCAAAATTTTAGCCAATTGTTAAAATCGATCATTTTGTCTTTGTACTGTGGCATCATTCTAGGTGAGGGTAAGATGCTGCTCAAGGTCAGGGTCATACCAGCCTGGGCTACATGATCAGAGAGCTCCTCTATGTCTCTTTTCATGTAATCCAGGGAGGTACGTCTCAGGTCATTCACACCAGCATGTGCAATGACTGAGTCATATTTGTATTTGCTTTGGAGTGACCTGAGTGCTTGCGTTATGTGGCGGGTCCTAGCACCCAACAGGCAGCTCACTGTGACCTTCTCTTTATTTAGCCTGGTGAGCGGGACATCAGTGTGTCTGACAATAGAGTCACCTATTACAAGAGTATCAGGTGTGTTATTCAGCCTTAAGGGCTGGGGCTGCTTGGCACACTGACTTTGTGGGCTGTTTGTTGTGCATGTTTTGTTTTGAGGTAGCGTTTGCTTGGATGTCTGCTTTGGAGGTCTCTGTTGCTTAGGTAGATTTTTATTTAGCACCTCCGAGTATGTTTTTGTGTATTTATGTGTTTGGTTCACTGATGTGGTGGGACTATGTGATACTGGAATTGTGTTGTGTGAGGTTACCTTCTCCTCCTGACTGGTTACACCAGTTTTGAGATGAGAGAGCTCAGCCTCCAGTTTGGCTAAATAGTTGCATCTCTCACATATATTTGAACCTGTTTGGAGGAGGAGAGAGTTGTCCGTGTACATGAGACAGTTGTAACATTGCCTCAAAATTCCCAGATTCACCAGCTGGACTGGAGAGAAAACCATTGACTGACCTTTGGACATGCTAGAGTAATATAGGGAAACTGAATTTAAGACGGACCAATAGAGGACAGGGTAATCGTAGAGAGTATAAGAGTAAGTAGTGCTTATGGTTTAATAGTGCTAACTTGTAGGATTACTTAATTGGACCAGTGAAGGGCCTTAGAATGAGAATATGGTGTTTAAATTGAGAGATAGAGCAGTTCTAAGGGAAAAAGTGAAGAGCAGACTTTGTGGAGCCAGGAATAGTTTAAACCCAATTAGCCGCTGTTGCGCTATGCACAAAAACATGCAAAACCACGCAAAAGAGGGTTTTAAGAGAGGAAGATGAAGGAGTTTGGAATTGACCCAAAATGGCCAATAAAACTACAGTTTCAAGTCAGTAACCACTCCCACAGGGGCAGGCAGGCTGCTCAATGTTTTTCACTGCCACTGATCAACAGAGAGACTTCCCTTTAGCCCAAGCAAAAAATGGCCTCCAAGAAACTTACAAACAGTTTAAGAACAGCAAGCCTGTAACTGAACTTTTTTAAATCTCAGAAAAGTGGGAAAAAAGCAAGATTTTTTTTTGTTTTTTTGTTTTTTTCAGATATAGCAGAGGTTCACAAGTATCAACAAGTTGTAACAGTGCAGTAAATGACCCCACACAAGAGTGCTAGGCCAAAGACAGATAAAATGCAAGTTTTGAGAAAAAAACGATTTTAAAAATAAGTGCAAACAGGAAATTCAGTAAACAGCTCTAGGTTGTCTTTCAAATGTGGGAGGAAACCAGAGCTCCCAGAGGAAACCCACACAAATGCAGGGAAGACATACAGACTCTACACAGAAGGCATTCCAGCTGAGAATCAAACCGGAGAGCCTCTTGCTGTGAGGCAACCATGCTGGCACTAGCTTATTAGCAAATGGAAAAGGTTTTCTAGTTGGTGCCAGTAACATAACCAGCACCCATTCAAGTCTAGTTGTTCTCAGTTTTTACAATATTTGTGTGCGTTACTATCCTATGGTCTCTCTTATTCCTCTATCAAGGTTCATTCATCAGCCATTTCAGCATGTCTGCCCATGGATCCTCTTCTTTCAAGATAGTTGTATGTCAAAATGTTTTTGAAAGGGGTTTTGCATAAGAGGCCTCCAAGAAAACTGGTGTCCCCTCCTTGCGATCTTAATTTTGTGTCAGAGGAGCTAACACTTGCTCGACTTGAACCAGCTAATCTGACTGACTTGAGCTTCTTAACATGGAAGACAGTTTTATTGATTGCTCTGTCCCCTGCAAGAAGGGTATCTGAGTTGCAAACTCTTATGGTGAGTCAACTCTACATCCTTTTCCACAAGGACAGGTTTTCTTTGAGAACTAATCCTTCTTTTATGCCTAGTATCTGGGTTTACTTTAAGTCAAATTATCCATCTCCCTGTTTTCTTTCCTGAATCTAAAAATGAGGGAGAAAGGATACTCCATACTTTGGATGTCCACAGACAACTCGGGTACTATCTTGACAGAACAAAATCTTATAGCTTATTGGATCAATTGTTCATTTCTTGTGAAGGTAAGAAGAAGGGACAACCCATGTCAAAATGCACTATTTCCAAATGGTTGTCCAAGACTATTATACTCGCCATGACAAATCTAGTCCAGGCAAGGTCAAGGCCCACTCTACAAGGACTTTAGCTTCTTCTATGGCTTTTTGGAAAGGGTTGGACTCTATAAGTATTCTAGAAACTGCTACTTGGTCCTCTGTACATACTTTTACAAAGCACTATAAGCTGGATTCCTTCTCTAGGTCTATATCACTCTTTGCTATGACCATTCTCCTGGGGCTCCTGGACTCTTCTCCTTCCACCTCCCAAATGTAGTTAGCATGGCTACTGCACCAGTGATCAGTATGAAGAACACCGTACAGTTACATAAGCTGAAATTACCATAAAACAAAGAAACAAATAGGGAGGAAGTAGGCTAGATGTACAAAACTGAAGAAGTCCAGCAATGATTGATGGATGAAAGTTTTTAACATATTAAATGTTTCCTCAGTATTCGCTGTTGTGGGTGTTTTTTTTTCCTAAGTTACCACAACAGCAGATCAAATAAGTTCAAATAATAACTACTGCAGTAGCCGCTCCCTCTCTCCATCCACATTGTTTTCTTATGTGTTTTTTTTATGCCAGGGTGTGGTCATTTATTTTTTGTTATTCTTAGCCTTACCCTTTCAGACCTCAGCCTCCCTCTCTCTGCAAAAATGAAAACTCTGAAGGATTTTGCACCCAAACTTGTCATCTGAGTTGTCAATTTTCATGTTATCCTCAATGGATGGGTTCAGTTCTGATCACCTGGGAACCGACTCAGCCACTTGCTAAAGCTTGTGGGCACCAAAAACTCTCGAGCGTCCCCCTTTACCTACAATGCACTTCACTGAATATCTCAGATCTCATTTGCCACTTTCAGCTTCAGACGTGGTTGTTACCTTTACTCTCATGAAATTTTTGATAGTTTTTCTTCATATTTTCCCCCTTATTGCGTACTTTATATTTTGAGTCCTATTGCACCTCGTTTAACCATTTCTTCACTCTCTTTTCATATTTTAGTACATCTTAAATACTATTGTCAATGTCTTCCCTATACCCTTGTGGTAGCTACCTTTACATACCATCATTGGTATTCTGTTTCTTTCTTCCTTTCCCCTATTTCATTATTAAAAAAAAAGTTTCTGTCTTTACATTCCTTCTCCTTGAGTGTGTTTGCGTGTTTCTATCTGAGTGTGTGTATTTTGATTCAGTCTTTCTCACATTTGCCATGGCTGACAAAGACAGATAAAGTGAAAGAGAGAAAGCCCCTGTTGGTTTTAAAAGGTGTGCTAAGTGCTCTCACAAAATACCTTATTCTGTTCAAAACTCACTTTGTGTTTTTTGTTTAGGTCCTCTCCACCTGCAAAAACATTGCTCCATTTGTCACTCTTTTACCAATAGGACTCTAGTGGAGCAGAAAAATAAGTTGATTTTGAAAGGCTTGCTACCCTCATCCTTCGGCGAGGGTATTTCTGGGTCACCTTCAAAAGATTCTACTAAAAAATTTTATCTTATAGGTCCAGTCCAGCTTTATCCTCCTCTTCTAAACCCACAGAGGCAAAAAAGCACAGCTCATTGGTGCCAATATCTTCCTCAGCTGTGAGCATGATGAAATCAAATCTGTGGTTCCACCTGCCATGTCAGAACCCACGGCTAAACAGACGGTGCCATCAGTTTCTTCAGCTCCACCTTCAGAAAAGACAGTGCCTTCAACATTGTCCACTTCAGTGCTGAACAAAAAGTTCGCAGCCATGCGCATGTCCAGGTATTTTCCTTCAACTGATCCTTTTCCAGATAGGCTGCCATCTCCCTTCCTGGATCGACCTTCTTCCCCTGCAAAGCCCACTCATTCTTCCAGAAGCTTTACCTAGGAAGAGCTGGAAAGAGTGGTGAGAAAGAGTCTGTGGGCACAAGGAGTCACTGGGACCTCAAGGCCTCCTACCCCATTGGGTCAGGGATCTTCTCCTTCAAACCCTCCAAGCACACTTCCCCCTCTGACTTCATTTACAAGTTATCTGCCACTGGCTGCCTCAGCTCTGAAGTGATCCTCTTCTTCAGCGCTGATTGTGACTCTGAGTTCTCCGGCTTGGGGTAAGTACCTCATTGGTTCTTTTGAGCTTTTTTTAAGTTGTTTCAGGTTTAAATCTTCTGGTACTTAAGACCTACCATTGTGAGGGTTTCTGCTATTTCACACTGAGCTGAACTCTGGAGGGGCATTGACCACAACTCTGATCTGTGATATATAACAATAAGTATCCCATTTTCTTGCTTATTTTTACTAGTTATTGCTTATTCTAACCATTTATTGCACTTTTTATTGTCTGCTACCTACTTTTTACTGTATTTTATTGCTATAAACAAATCTATTGCAATCGTCTGCTTTTCTGGGCCTTTTGTTACTGCCTCACTTTTTGTAGAGCTTTTTTAGCTAGTTTCACTGTGTGAAAGGTATTAATTGGAAATTGTGTCTATTTGTTAAGCATCTGTTTGTTCTAATTTTCCTGCCAAGGAGTGTATCATATAACTGATTTGTTTGCAGTTAAAATAATTCTGTAGAGTCTCCTTGCTCCTTTTTCTGTTTAAAACTTTCATTTAGTGTCTCACTGCTGTTTTTCTGTCGTGCCAAACATTTCTGTAGTGATTTCTGCCTAAAATAGTGTAGCTAGTAGCTGTAGCATAGTTTCTACCCTCCCTCCCTATTGTTGTCTTGTTCTTAAACTTGGTGGGTTTGCAGTTTCCCGCCCCTACTGTAAATTTGATCTGGGACACTCCTCCCAGTCCAGTCTCATTAGCTCATTCTACTTAATACAGAAAGAACATTTGGGAATGCCAACCCCGTTTAGTTAGTTTCTCAGCCTTGAATTATCTTCTGCTCCTCCTTTCTCCCTTTCCACTCTACAAAAACAAAAAAAAAAAACCTTAGTCAGCTGCTTTTACAGTATTTATGTTTCCTCCTTCTACTCTATTACTTCATTCAGCTACTTGTTCTCTAAAATGTTCAATTGCATCTTTTCTGCTGCATTTATTACTGATTGTTTTTAGCCTGCTTAAATTGTGTTATTCTAAGCCTCTTAGTTTTGGTTTAAGCACTTGGGCTTTAGGGCTACCCCTTAGCTCTCCCTGGCCTCTCTCCCTCAGATTCTGACAAATATGGATGGACAATTTCCTATGGCTTCTCCTGCCAGTCTGGGGCATCCTGAGACAGTGTATCAACTGCCTCATGTACACGGGCAATCATCTACTGTTACCATCTAGGAATAGAATTTGTGAGAGATGCAATTAAATTAAGAACGTAGAGTCTATGCTCTCTCCCTCACAAGCCAGTAATCTGGCAGTGAGAAAGTTATAAACACAATCACTACACCTCAAACACCCCCCAAAACTACACAATACACATCCACATAAGTGGACGTTCTCAACAAAAACATACCCAAACAAAGGAGACCTCAGAGGCAAAAACACATGTGAACTCTACGACCCCTCCACACCACATACCACGCATAGTCCACACACCTGTGTCTCGCAGCCACAAAAGCCTAACCATAAATCCAACATATTAGTCATAGGAGACACCATTGTGAGACACACATATGCGCCTCTCACCAGGCTGTATAAGGAGAAAGTCACGGTTAGTTGTTTGTCAGGTGCCAGAAACCACCATATCACACACGCACTCAAGTCTCTTAACAACAGGTACTGTTATGACTTTGTCTTAGTCCATGTTGGGGTGAACGACTTGAGACGTACCTCCCTGGACTATATGAAGAGAGACATGATTGAGCTCACTGAATATGTGTCACAAGCATGTATGCCCCTAGCCTTAAACAGCATTCTACCATCACCCAGAATGATGCCTCAATATAAACAAAAAATGATTGACTTTAACAATTGGTTTAGTTTCTGGTGTCATTCCAGGGGGATCCAGTACCTGACAGCCTGGGAAGATATGATAGACAGACCACAATGCTTTGCTAGAGGTGGCCTGCATCTGTCTTACTTGGGCTTCAGTCTTCTGGCAAAGGCCCTTGCCTCCCCATAGTGCCTTTTTTAGGAAAAGTCCTGAGGTCGATAAAACCAGCATAAAAATTTCAACAAAACATTAGGAGTCTAACCATTCTATCAGTCTAAACATGAAACTGCACTCATTGCAAGCATTCTTAACTCTGGAAGGTGCTGACACTTGTGCAGTCACAGAAACCTGGTTCAAAGCTGCGGAGAGCACCCCAGCCTTACCTGGTTACTCATCCTAGCATACATTCAGACCCCAAACTGTGGGCAGCAAAGCCAAAGGAGGTGGGGTTTCAATATATATTAAAGAAGCACACACCTCCAGGCTTGTCAAACAGTATGACGCACTGGAGACACTCCAGGTGCAGTCAACTGTAGACAAGACCTCTATTCAAATTGGGTCTATATTATAACATCGAAGTTCTCTAACATCTAATGTTATAATATCGAACCCGTAATGTTGAATGCTGAAAACAGCGAAGGTGCAGGACATCGAATTCTTTCCCAGGGAAATAATTCGGTGGGCCGTTGCTGTGGCTATGCTGTTTTCAGCGTTTGATATGTTGGAGTGTTATGGGTTGGGTTCAGGTAAGTGTGCGATTGTGTGTAGGTTAGGGGGCGGGTTAGGTGAATTAGGGTAAGGGAGCGGGTCAGGTAAGTGTGCGGTTGTGTGGATGTTAGCTTTAGGGCACTTGTTCAGGTAAGTGTGCGATTGTGTGTAGGTTAGGGTTAGGGGCAGGTTAGGGTTAGGGCACGGGTGAGGTGAGTGTGCGATAGTGATGGACCTTAGGGTTAGGGTTGGGTTAAGGTAAGTGGATAGCTAGTACTGTATGTAAAGTTTAGTTTAGGTGTAGGATTTTAAGTGTATGTGTGTGGATGGCTGTTTTTTGTGTGTGTTTGTGCTGTGTGTATGTTTCTCAGAATAGCGAATGTTTTCCCTGGGAAAAATTTCGCTATTCTGACTGTTTGATGTTTTCACACTTCGGTGTTTAGGGTTCGATATAATAACATTCAATATTATAGAACTTCCATGTTGCGATATAGACCCATTCAAATCATAGCTAGATACAGGCCCCCAAAGTTGAAACAAGATGCCCACTCCAGCTATCTGGACCTCTTTGAATTTATCAAGATTCAACCCTTTACCCTGATCCTGGATGACTTTAACTACCCAACCATAGATTGGAAAAACTATTCATGCCAGAATGCAAATGCCCAGAGATTCCTCAATTTTATCAGTTTTATCAATGCAAATGCCTTGGAACAGCTAGTTGATACACACACAAGAGGTGATAATATCCTGGACTTGGTATTAACCAACATGTGTAACCACCGCAGTGCCCCTACAGTATTATCCACCCTGGTAAGATCCGACCATACAATGGTCACTTTCGAAGTCAGCATCTCCCCTGCCCCGCTTCTAGCTAGGGTCAAACAAAAAAAACTTCTCCAAAGCTGATTACAACCTCCTGAGGGATGGTATAAACAGCTTCACAGCCCCCTCCCCCTCTATTAGAACTGGCACCGATGTCCAGCTTTACAAACAAAGTGCTATACAAGCACTTATATAGATGCATGGAATCAGGAATACCTGACAGGCCAAAATCATCCTCTGCAAGGAAGAGTAAACCTGTCTGGTGGGCATCTCCAATAAATAAACTATATAACAAAAAGAAAAAAAAAATGCTGTCCAGGATCAAGAAGGAGCAGGTGCCCAATTGGAAGCAATCTCTCTTTAGTCTGAACAAGCAAATAAGAGTACTAGTGAAATTCTCTAATGCCAACTACAAGTCCAAATTGGCCACATCTACTAGAGACAGTCATAAGGCCTTCTTCACATATGCCCACAATCTCAAAGGAAGCACCCAGATCTGTTCAGAACTGGTGATCAAGGACACCACATACACAAATGCTGTAGATATAGCCAACCTACTAGCTGACAGATTCAGTGAAAACTTCACACCTCTGTCCCCCCATCAGTAAATCAGGATATCCCTATTACCTGCCCCCCTTCCCCTTATCTCTAGAGAACAGGTCATCATTGCCCTCCATGGGACCCGATAACATCCCAGATTGCATCCAACTTGAACTCAGGCATGAACTTGCAGCACCATTAGGCACCCTATTCAACCAAAGCCTGAGTACCAGCTCTGTCCCAGCTGAGTGGAGGACAGGCATTGTCATTCCTTTACACAAAGGTGGAGCATCCACCGATCTGGGAAATTATAGACCCATCAGCCTAACTAGCCTGCTCTGCAAGGCCATGGAATGGATTATCGTGGACCTCATTAACAGGGACAGTGGCAACCTCCAAACACTTGACTGTACACAGTTTGGCTTTGTCAAGGGGAGGTCATGTCTGTTAAATCTGGTTGACTTCTTTGAGACAGTCACCAAAGCCATGGATGAGGGAAAGATGGTGCACACCACCTCCCTTGACCTGGCCAAAGCCTTCGACACTATTCCCCACTCGGACATAATAGATAAACTCTGTCAACTAGGCATCAGTCCATATGTTACCATATGGGTAGCAAACTGGCTCACTGCCAGAACTCACCTAATTAAAATAGGGGAAACACCTCAAGCAGTAGACCCTTAACAAGTGGCATACCCCAGGGATAGGTCTTGGGGCCTCTGTTATTCAGGATATACTTCTCTGAGGTGCAGGCCAAAACCAGTGGGCAATATCTGACCAAGTTTGCAGATGACTGTAAGCTGGGAGTGGTCTTCAGTTCCCCAAGTGATCTGGACGTCCTTCAAGAGGGTCTCACCCAGACAAATGACTGGTGCCAGAAACATAGCCTCAAGCTGAATGCCAAAAATGCATCATCATTCCCTTTGGGGAGAGTGACATCCCCACATATTATCACACTAATAACAACGTCCTAAGCACACAATCAGTCATGATGGATTTGGGCACCCAGGTTGTTAGCAACCTGAACTTTAACCATCATTTTGCTTCCATTGTACGGAAAGCTTTCTACATGGTCCACCTCATAAGTAAGGATATTTCATCCAGGAACAAAGAGGTCATAACATCACTGTATTCTTCCCTTATAAGGCCAGTTATTGAGTACATGCCCCTTTCAGCATGTAGTTTGCAAAGCACATGCAGCAGCTGGACAGACCACAGAGGTTCCTCATCAGAAGAATCCAGGCCTCAACCATCTACCCTACACAGATAAGCTAAAAGCCCTGTCCCTCTACTCAGTTTCATACAGACTCCTCAGAGATGACCTCTGTCTGACATACAAAGCAATCTCAGACCCCGCCTTGATGGGACTGCTGCATATCTGCAAGTCAAGCTCCACTTGAGTAACCCACACACGGGACATCAACCTGGTCTTTGACATCAATAGGACTTGTTGACAGGACAGATTTGTGTCCCAGAGACTCTCCCATCTGTGGAATAGACTCCATCTCCATGTCAAGCAGAGTACCTCATTAACCCTTTTCAAATGCAACCTGGATATTTGGATGAGAAACAGAAAATACACCCCTGGGATTCCACCTGTGTCCCTGCTGGACAGGGGCTTTGGGTGCTGACTTGCCTAAACATGGGATAAACCCTTAGCTAGGCTTATAAGGGCTTTAGGGCCAATAGCCTAGTAACTTCATATGATCCTGTACCTGTCCTACTGGTTCAGAGGAGTTTGATTCGACCCAAGTTTTTATGGACTAGTCTCTGCTCCTTGAAGCCTCAGCATGGATCAGCTTGGCCCTGGCTTCAGCTTCAGGAGATGTCTGCTCTGGTTGAGGGGAGACTGCGGTGCCAACTGTTCTTTCAGGAATGGACTCCCTTCCTACCATGGGTGGATTGGCTTTTGAAGTAATGGAGAGAGTCTTGTCTATGCCAAGACATCAGTTGGTCATTTCCCCCCTCAGAACAACCTGTCAAGTCACTCCTTCCTCCAGAGCCTCACCCATTTCCTTCAGTTGAACAGTGGGTGCCAAGGCCTCAGGGAACCCCACATTTGGGAATGTCTTCTTCTGACACCTCCCCAGAGCTTCCTGCTGATGAGGTTCCTTGGTAGAAGAAGTGTAAGAGGAAACACATTGATTCCCCTGAAGAATCATACACTGAAGACACAGATTTCAAGGAGGACAAAGGATCCCCACAATCACCTCCTGAAGATGTCTCCTTTAGAGACATCCTGAAAATTTTGAAACAGAGAGGTGGTTGGCAGTCCAGCAATCCTACATCAGAAGAATCTGCATACCTGCAGGCCTTTGGCACCCGACCATCTACCTCCTGGTTGACCCTGCCCACTGATGAGCTCATTGAGTTAATCTCTCAGTGGGTGTGGAAGGTCCCCGACACTATTGAGCTGACACCCTGGAGAACAGAAAAAATTATTACTGCACCCTTAGACAAACCATTCCGGGACAAGGGCTTAACAGTAGATGCCATGGTCATGGCAGCAGCCACCAAAAAGGAACTGGCAGATGACAGTTCCACTATTCATCCTCCTAACAAGGAGTCCTGGATGATGGCTAGACTAGGGAAGTGAATTTATGTCTCAATGACCTTTAGTCTATGGTCTTTGAATTAGCTGGCATATTTTATGATGTTGCAGAGGGATCTGATTAAAGAACTATCAGATGCCATCTCAGGAGCTGCTACTGACAATGTTCGGGAGTCAGTAACTTCTCAGTTGGCCACCTTGACTTCTTTTCCAACTTGTCCATGAGGTTTATTTCACATGCAGCTGAAGGGGCAACAATAGCCATTGGTTCAGGTATAGTCTTAAGGAGACACACCTAGATGCATTTGTGTGACTTCACGGAAACTTTCAAGTCTACGTTCGTCAATGATCCTTTTGACGTCACTTCTTTATTTGGGCCAGAAAGTGAAAGACACACTCACTAGGTGTGAGAAAGATGGAAAGACTTTTTCTGCAGTGGGCATTCATTTTTCCACCCCTTAGAGACCCTTTTCAAGAAACCAATGTACTGGTGGAAAAATGTGGTTCAAAACGTCCCAATGGTCCATTCCTGGCACACGTGGTGACAGCTCTCCCAGGGGCAGAGAAGGGACCTCCAATGGAAGACACCACCCTTTTGGCAAAGGGGGTCCACGAAAGCAGGATTTCCAAGATTCCTTCTTTGGTAAACCCTTCCAATGCTCCTGAACAGAGGCCCAATTGCCATCCTTTGGAGGCAGTCGGAGGTAATTTTTCCCTGCACCAGAGAGCCTGGCTACAGATAACTTCCAGCAAATGGGTGCAGGGAATTATACCCAGATTATATTATACCCTTTTCATTCAATCCAGCATCCTACAAAGAAGTCCCAGATGTTCCACCCCATCAAAGGGAACAAACTGTACTAGAAATACAAAAGCTGCTAGAAAAGTGAATCATCCAAAAAGATCCCCCAGACCAGATAGGATCCGGAATTTACTCAAGATTCTTTTTATTGCCAAAAAAGACAGATGACTGGGGACCTATTCTAGATCTCAGCAAACTAAATAAATCAGTTCATCAAACCAGATTCCGGATGGTCACGGTTCAGTCCATTCTTCTGTTTTTGGAAAAGGATGACTGGATGTGCTCCATAGACCTCCAAGATGTGTACAATCACATAAAAATGCACACACGGTCCAGAAGGTTCTTTTGCTTCCAGCTATGAGCCAGTCACTACCAATTCAGAGTACTGCCCTTTGGTCTCACAGCAGCCCCCAGGGTGTTCACCAAATGTGTAGCAGTAGTAGCAGCTCTCTTGAGACTGCATGGATTCTACATGTTTCCATACTTAGACAGTTGGCTCCTCTCTGCCACGACCAGGCATCAACTTGTAGAAGCCAGACAAAAGGTCCTTCAAATGTACTCCTATTTGGGAATAACAGTCAACTATGAAAAAAGTCATCTGGAGCGTACCCAAGCCCTAGATTTCATAGGTGCTGTGTTAAATACAAAAAAACACCATAGCCTCTCTTCCTCCACAAAGATTACTGACAATTCAAAGACAAGTCTTGACCATAATCAGCAGAAACAAAGTGCCTGGCAAATTAGTCCTCCCAACATTAGGCTCCATGGCAGCATCAATAACTCTTGTACCTGTGGCCAGATAACATATGTGAATTCTACATGGTTGCTAGCGGCACAATGGTTGATACTTTCCCATCCCATGTGCATACCAATTTCCATCACCAACATTTGCAAGAAAGATCTAACATGGTGGACTCATTCAGAACAAATTCTACAAGGATGTCCATTTTCTCCCCTTCAGCCCAAGGCCACAGTGATCACGGATGCCTCCCTGCTGTGGTAGGGGGCATTACAGTAAGAGGACAGCCCAAGGCACGTGGTCCCCAATAGAGGCCTCATTACACATCAGTGCTCTAGAGATGAGGGCAGTGCTTTTGGTGTTACAAGTGCCTTAAGATGCTCTCCCCTCCTGAATGATTGCAATTCAAAAAGGTAACATGTCAGTAGTCTGGTATATCAACAAACAAGGAGGAACCAGGTCTTACCCACTATGTCGAGAAGCCCTAAAAGTGTGGCAATGGACAATCTCATCAAACCACTTTCTCATAGCAACTTACATTCTGGGGGAAGTTCAGTGTGATAGCAGACAAATTATGAAGGTCCATTCTCCTACCTCATGAGTGGACACTCAATCATAGAGTGTCAGGGAGAATTTTCTGATCATGGGATCAGCCTTGCTGTGATCTTTTTGCCTGTCCCCTAAATAGCAAATTCAGCAGCTATTTTGCCCTAATCACCCAGTGGGGGAAGTCCTGAGGGATTCTCTTCTACACAATTGGCCCCTGGTCTCCTTTATGCATTTACACCAGTACCTTCGATTCCCAAATTTCTGCAGAAACCCATCAGGTTGAAAAGCAAAGTCATTTTCATAGCCTCCTTTTGGCCTCGACAGATTTGGTTCCCCTTCCTTTGGCCTCACCTAATCAAACAACCTTGGATCCTGGATCCAGTTCCAGATCTCATGCCCATCCAGCAGGCATGGTTCATCCCACATTCATAATCTCAAGCTAACTTCTTGGTTTCTCCACTTCCTTTAGTAGCCAGACAACCTATCCTCTACTCCCCTGTTCAGTGCATACTACTTTCCTCTCATAAGCCTTCCACACAAAAACTGTATTCTAGTAAATGGAAAAGTTTGCATACTGGGCTCTACAGAACAATACTGAACGCTTCTCAGCCTCAATTCACAAAATACTTACATTTTTGGCATTGCTTTTTTGATAAAGGGGCCTCTGATTCCACCATCAAAGTCCAACTAGCAGCCATCTCCGACTTCCATAATGGCTACCAAGATTCTCCTATAGCATCTCACAAACTCTGTTAGGTCCTTGTTGAGGGGTACTCTTATGTTACGAACTCCCTTCAAAGACCCTACTCCCCCTTGGGACCTCTACTTGGTGTTACAAGCAATCACGCAACAGCCATTTGAACTAGCCCACGATTGAGATATTAAGTTCCTTTCCTGAAAGACTATCCTGTTACCGGCACTCACTTCTGTTGAAGAATTTCAGAGATTCATGCCCTATCACCTAAACCTCCATATCTAGTTTTTCACAGGGACAGGGATTCAGTCAGAACCAATCCTTCGGTCCCGACAAAAGTGGTTTCTGAGAAGAATCTAAATCAATGTATTAACTTGCCAGTATTTTCCCAAACTATTCTAACAGAGGAGAGTATTGTTTAGATTCTTTGAATGTACATAGATAATTATGTTTGTACCTACACAGGACAAAAGACGAAAATCGGACCAGCTTTTCAACTCCTTCTCACATTCCAAACTGGGAAAAGCTGTATCCAAAGTCTCTTTAGCAAAATAGCTGGCTAAATGCATTTCCTTTATCTACTCCAAGTCAGGTGTTACACTTACAAACCCCCCTAAAGCTCATTCTACAAGAGCTGTAGCTACTTCAGCCATTTTTCAAGCTAAAGCATCCATAGATGACATATGTGCAGCAGCAACATGCGCTAAACCCCATACTTTTATTACTCATTACAAATTGGATTGGGTCTACAGGGGTAGGTCATCATTTGGCTCAATGGTGCTGCAGAACATCCTTCCTTAGTCCATCCAGAAAATAAGGTAGCTGTGGACTCTGTCCTATCCATTGAGAATAATGTGAAAATTGACTACTTCAGATAAAGAAGTTATGTACTCACCACAATGTTCCATCTGAGTTGTCCATTTTCATGTATCCTCAACTCCCCGCCCTCCAACCCCCTACTTAATTCTTTTGGAAGAACAGGTGTTCTTGACCCTCTTTCACAATCTGGCTTACTATTACAGTGGTGGCAGACCCAGATATAGTCTCCATTTGAAATATGGGATGTTTCTTTCCTTCTTCTTCTGCTTGCTCTGTCAGCAAACTTAATCTGAGGTATTCAATCAGGTGCATTATGAGTAAAGGGGAAGCTTGAGAGCTTTTGGTGCCCACGAGCTTTAGCAAGTGGCTGAGCCAGCCATTGAGGATACATGAAAATGGACAACTTAGATGGAATATTATGATGAGTACATAACTTCTTTTTTATTCAGCTCAGCTTGAGCTGCTTGACAGTTTGGGCACATGGAAGGTGCCCTGAAGCTTTAGAAGCTAGCCAGCTGTTATGTCCTTGTCAGGATATATCCCACGTAGCTAAGACTACTGCAGCAGTGATCATTCAATCATCTAATGTTATAGTAAGTTCAACTTACACAACTGTACTTTCTTTATCTTCTTGAAAAAAGAACCACGTAGGAGGTTCCACCAGACTTTTTGGTTCTGAAGAAAAACAAGGTCCTCAGACCAGTTCTGGGCTTTGGTCATCTAACTCATGTAAAAAAGATAATTTCAGGATGGTCATGTTGGAAACAATTGTACCTTGCCTGCAGATTAGATGTGTTCTATAGATTTCCAGGATGCTTATTTTCATAGCAAAATAGACAAAGCTTCCACTTGATTCTTGCATTTCTGTCTTGGAGACAGTCATTTTCAGTTCAGAGCCTCACTTTTCAGTCTTGCCACAGCACCCACAGTTGTTCAACAAGTGCATGGCAGTGGTCACAGCTCATATTCAACTACAAGGGACTCGCATGTTTCAGTACCTGGATGACTGCCATCTGGCTGTCATGACAAGAGAGTCCTTTATCTACACCAAGCTTTGTCTTTCCTTGGGCATATCAATAAACTATGAAAAATCTCAGCTGTAGACAACTGAAGCAATTCAGTTCATAGGATGCCATCTTAATACAACAAGATGTATAGTTTCACTGCCCAGGACAGAGTATAAAATCTAATAAATTTAATACAAACTGTCCTTCAGTTTCATTCTCCACCAGCAGTACAAGTTCTCTGAGTCAAGAAATTAATGGCTTTTTTTATACTTATGGTGCAGTTTGTTCAATATCACATGAGAATACATCAGTGGCTACTCAGAGCCCAGTTGTCTCAAGTTTGGGATAACCCTTTGGTTCTGATAACAGTCAAACACCTTTGCAAAGTACATGTACAGTGACAATTGACTTTCCCATTCATTCTTTCAGGGAAACCTTTTGTTACACCCACCCCCCCCTTTAGAGCAATAATTACCAAAAACGCCTCCTTCTTGTGGTGTGGGGATGTTGTCTTCGGAAGATGGTCCAAGGTACTTGGAATCAACAGGAGGACAACCTTCACATTAGTATTTTGGAGAGGAGAGCAGTCCTCTGCTTGCATTGCAGGAGCTTTAGGACATCTTACCTCTGGCAATGATTTCCATTCACAATGACAACATAATTCTGGTTTGGTACATCAGCAAGTAGGGAGGTATCCAGGTACTACCCCTTAAGCTGAGCATGAGGGTATGGCAATCAGCAATTGTTTTACATCACTTCCTGAATGCAATGCACATTCCTGGAAGAACCAACTCTACTATCAACAGACTCAGCTGATCTGTTCTAATGCCTCATAAGAGGCATCTCAATCCAGCTGCATTATAAGAGATATTTAACGGCTTGGACCATGCTTGCTGTAGCCTTTCTGCCTCCCCAACCAACACCAAGTTATTTGCATTGATTCCCCCAAAAGAACAGTCCTTAAAGATGCTGAGGTCAAACATTGGCCCTCCAGGATAATTTAGACATTCCATCCATGCCTCAATACCCAGATTTTTACAGAAGATTACACAGTGCAAAACCGCAAGTAATCCTTATTGTTCCTCACTGACCCAGGCAAATTTGTTTCCCCTGCTAACATCTCACATCAGGAATCCTACCTCGCTCTTGGATCACAGAAAGGATCTACTATCTCACTTGTCCAGGTTGCCTCATACAGACCTTCACAATCTTAAGTTAACAGCCTGGTTTCCTCAATTGCATTGAAGGTCAGTGACCCTTCCTTGTCTCATTATGTTATTTAAATCCTATTTGCATTTCATAAGGAATCTATGTGTATGATTTATTGCAGCAAACAGAAAGTTTTTTGGTTGCGGCAGGTGCACAAGGGATGGACCCCTCTAATGGTTCTATCCTTGATGTTCCACTTTTTCTCACACATGTTTGGTTCAGGCTGCAGTTACTTCACCATTAAGTACCTTAGTACAGCTAACTGCAATCTCTAACTTTTTCAGTGAATGTGATTCCTATTCCTTCATTTTTCACAGACTTTGTACAGCCTTTCTTCTCTGCCTCTCTCATCCTATCAGAGAGCCTGGTATTTCATGGCATCTTAATTTTGTCCTCGAAGCCATGACAAAGTCCACCTTTGAGCCAGCATCTTCCACCCCTTTGAAGTTTCTTTCCTGGAAAACTTTCATGGAGATTGCTTCAGCC
Organism: Protopterus annectens; assembly: GCF_019279795.1. Taxonomy (NCBI): domain Eukaryota; kingdom Metazoa; phylum Chordata; order Ceratodontiformes; family Protopteridae; genus Protopterus; species Protopterus annectens. The sequence continues at coordinate 254,000,626 of NC_056736.1, read as the reverse complement.
TGAAAGATAGTGGAATTGTAGGCTCTGTCTTCTACTTCTTCCTGCTTTGTTTTTCATAAGGACAGAATTTGACTATGGACAAATCCGTTCTTAGTCCCAAAGGTGGGATCCAACACAAATTTGAAGCACCCTGGCATCTACCAGTAATTTTTTTTCCAAACCAACAGGGAATACATTCTTCATACCTTGAATGTTTATGGACAACTGAGATTTTATCAACACAGGACTAAACCCTTTAGCAAAGGCTCTCAGCTTTTTGTGTTCTTTGCAGCAAACAAGCTTGACTCTAAAGTTTCAAAAGTGACCCTGACCGTGTTTTTTTCACTGCATTTCTTTCATCTGTTCTGCACACAAACATATTTTGCTGTGTAGGCCTAAAGCTCATTCCACAAGGTCTGCTGCCATTTCTACGGCTTTCTTTAGGAACTTATCAATTGATGACATTTATTCTGCAGCAACTCAGTCTACATTGTATACCTTTGCCATGTATTACAACTGGAAATTATTTTGAAGTCTAGGACCTTGCTTAGAGCCCCTATCCTCAAGGCTCTCCTGTCCATAGCTGTAATTCTGGCCCATCTGCTGTATCAGATGGATGGGATGAGTAGGATACAACGGTTAAGTGCTTTCCATAATCCTGGATCTTTTCATCTATGTCTATCTAATCTGACATCACTCCCTCATTCCATCCCCCTTCCAAATTGTCCTTTTGAAGGACTAGAAGATCAGCCAGAACTCTTCTTTAGTGGCCTATTTATTGGATATTTTTTACCTTCTTTGGCAGTAAACTCAGTCTGTGGTATCTCCAAACACAAATGCATAGTTAAATTAAAGGAGCTTGAGGCTGGATCATTAGTTTTGCTGACTGAGATTCAACAAGTGGCCCCAAAGACCCATCAGTCATATCAAATAGATCTGGATAAAATGATCCACTGTTACAGGAAGTATATAACCCTTGATGTTTACTTCTCAACCATCTCAGCAGTTGCCTCTTTTCAACAGACTGAACAACCATGTAGAGTACTTCACCCTAACTTCAGATCTCTGAATCTTTCAGACTGGCCGATCGAAGCTTGATACCCTGAAAGTGATTTATACTCTTACATAAGCTTAGCCCCTGTATTAAAAATGAGAGCAAGTAAGTTATAATGTAAAAAACAATGTACATGACATTATTTATTATCCTGGAATAGGAAACACCTATGTAAAGGCTAGATTTTTCAAATCATGTTCCCATACTTGACAACATGCACAGGGCAGTATGTATTTGTTGTCTTTTAAAAGCACCTTGAGCAATTATATGTTTTTCTTGTGCTTTATTTTTTTTAAATATTTTCTTATCTTTTAAATATTTCCCTTTTTAAACAATTTTTCTTTTAAAATATATTGACCACAACTTTTTTAGAACTTAATTAAATTGTCTGCCTTTATAGAATACTTTAGAGGACTTGACAAACTTATACATTTATATATTTTGTTATGATAGTTTGTATGGGTTTATTTAAGTCCGGTTCTCAATTTATGTGTAATATGGGGTTTGTCTTCCAGATGGAGTAAAAAGCTAAAATATAATCCAATGAGCATTTTAGATTTCATTTATTGTATAAATCTTGACTTTTGAGTTTGATTAAAAGAATGTATTTTTAAAACTAAAATGTTTTTTTCATAGGATAGTTTTTTATAATTAGAAACACACAGAAACATATACAATTTATATATTTTTTATTATTTGTATTTGTTGACTTTAATGTTTAATAGACTTGAAGATTTTATTTATTTATTTACTTATTTATTTACATTGGTTTACCGAGTAGTGTCCGACTGGGTTGGTAACCTGTTTTCAGCGGAGACCTGGCGAGAAAAGCTCCACAAATACAATTTACACAAATGCAATTTAAACAATTTAAGCAGTACAGAATATATAATATTAGGATTTGAGTAAAACCTTATGTAAACATCAAAGTCAAACTAGCTAAAAATATTGCACATAAGGAATCATGTGGAATCTAAATTACAGATTCTTTGTATGAAATTGGTACTAATATGAAGCTGACAGGAAGTAGGCAACTAGACAGTATTATGAGACAATTATAGTGAGTGTAAAGATTGGAGAGACAAAAGTTGCAACAAGGAAAGAAAATTAAATTAACATAGAGTAGACAGTCGTTAATGCCAAGAAGAAAATAGCTATGAACTGTATAAAGGAGAAAGCGTAGAGGTGATGAGCATTAGGAGAGAGGAAAATTATCCAGGAGAACAACAGGGGCAGAGCCAGTTGTTTATAAGGTACTCTTTTCATTTTGATTTAAAAGAAGGATAGGAGGGAGTGCTTTGTATGTTTATTGGAAGAGAATTCCAGTATTTAGCAATTTTGTTTGAGTAGAGGGAGTCCCTGTGGTAGTTATGAGACAGTGTTATTTTGAGCAGCTGTCGGAAGACCTGAGGGACCTGACGTGACATGTAGTTGGACCAGGGTAGAAACTGCGGGGCAGTGATTGGGGTTGTGACTAATTTTGTGGGTGAGGCTAAGTTGGTTTAATGTTAACAGGTTAGGGAGTTCGAAACAGTTTAGTTGTTGAAGAGCACTACAATGATGGGTTTTATGGGGGAGATTGGTGGCAAACTTAGCTATTTTGTTGTAGCAGGACTCTAGGTTTTGAAGGTCAGCTTTATATAAGTTGGTGAAATTTTGTGAGCAGTATAGGAGAGTAGATAGAAGCTGAGATCTAGCTGTGTGGCTAGCCTAGCTTGTGGTGTTTAATAAGGTTTAGACCTATAGATAGCACTGAGTTTAGCATGGACTTTTTGATTGTTTGAGATATATGAATATCAAATTGTGCCCAGTCGTCTATTGTAATACCTAGGAGTTTAGCCTGGTTAGTAGGTTCAGTTTTGGTACCATTGGTAGATAGACTAGAGAGGGGTAGAGTGTTGTACTTTGTAGATTTATTTGTGAATATAATTAACTTAGCCTTTTTTAGGTTTAGAATGATTTGGTGATTTGAAAGATAAGATTCAGTTTCCTGAAATGCTTTTTGCATCTTATCTTGGAGTTCTATTGGGGAAGGGGCCGAAATGATAGGAGATGTGTTGTCAGCGTACTCCATGATTGAGGCAAGTTGGGTTGCAGAAATTAGGCTATTGGAAAAAATGATAAAAATAGGAGGGCCCAGTATGGACCCTTGGGGTACACCAGTGTAAACAGGCAGTAGAGGGGATAGATTGTGCTCCCATTTAGTAGCCTTTTGATGGTTAGATAGGTAACTGTGAAACCATGTTAGGGTTGATGGACTGAGGTTGTTTGTGGCAAGTTTGTTAAGAAGTTGTTGATGGGAGATGGTGTCAAAAGCTTTTGACATGTCCAGGAAAATTATAGGGACTAGATGTCCTTTGCTCATAAGGTGATGAATGGAAATTGTGAAAGCTATTAAGGCAGTGTTACTACAACACTCAGGGCGGAAACCGTGCTGGGTATCTGCTAGAAGGTTATTTGAGGTAAGGTGATTTAGATGTTGCTGAATACATTTCTCAAGGATTTTGGCTATGGGATGTAGGATTGCAATGGGGCGGTAGTTAGTGATATCTCTAGAGGGGCCACCCTTGTGAAGGGGAATGATGTGAGAGATTTTCCAGAGGTGGGGCACATATTATTCTGAGATTGAATGATTGATTAGAATTGAGATAGGATAGGCGAAGGATGGGGCTGCAGTTTTTACGAACTCATTAGGTAGCTGGTCGACAGCACTTATTTGATATTAGCATACATAAATAGTATGGGTAATGGATTGACTGTTATCTGATGAAGTCTGTGGATTAAAGACAAAAATGTGGTGAACCAGTTAAGCGTTGATAAAGGTTTATGTGGAACTTGTTTTTAGTCATCTAGCTGTCCTTGAAAAATTGGTGCTTTGTTGTAAACTGATTTATTCTCTTCAAAAGTGTTAGACATTTTGAGGTAGTCCAAGAGACACACTAATGGAAAAATTAGACATTCAGAAGTAGAAAACATTTGTAGTTTAGACACCCTTCTCTGGCTGGGGTCCTTTGAGTTTTCCATTTCCAAAGCTTTTGGATTATGTGTCTGTCATCACTTGAAGCAGACTTTGAATATTATTCAGTTAAAGGACATATTTTGATAAGGTTTAGCTTTTAATCTTCTGTTTTCTCTTAGACTGCACCAAATCTATGAACATTTTTCTTAAGGGTGGCTCTGACTTGGACTATAAATAGGTGAATCTCCGTAAAGGGACTTAAATTTCACATTGGAGAAATTGACTTTACCTCTTTTTAGTTGTCAGTGGCACAACAGGTAGCACACTTGCCTTTGGTGCAGAAGGCCATGGGCTCTTTTCCCACACTAGGTAGATTGATTGCTGATACTGCAGTACAGCATAAGATGAGTACTGCACTGCTGAGTGTACCATCCTTCAATGAGACCTTAAACCAAGGCTTCATCTGCTTGCGTTGGTGGTAGCTTGGGATGGTGATAGCTCTTGTGGATGTAAAAGATCCCACTGCACCTACTGAAAAGAGTAAGAGTCCTTTACTTAGTACAACATAAAAAACATTACTTACATATATGCAAAATATACATATTTACAGGCACATAAATACGAAAAAAGAGAAATGTGTATATATCAATTTTCATATAATATCCTCATTGTTATTCTTCCATACTTGACCCCCCCACTCCATCTTTCACAACCATAATCTAATTTTTTGAAATATATCTGAGAAAATCCATTTCCCATTAAATAAAATTTTATTCAGTCTTTCATTCCAAATAACCAATATTATGTAAAGTGACTTATCTAACTTTCTTCTTGTTCTTATAATATCCATGCATAATTATATTCATATCTATATTGTTTATGTTATTAATATTCTCAAAAAAATTCTTCATGCAGTGTTTACCAGAGTTTAACCACCCTTTTACATTTCAAAAAAAAAACATGCTCTGTTGTCTCTTTCACCCAACAAAATAAACACATTCTTTTAAGTTTTTTTTATATGGTATTTTCCCCATTATTGGTAACTTGTGTATTACCAGTATCTATAGGAAATCCTAACACTGTACTGTCTTGGTACACCACTTTTTCATTACTTAAATGGCTTTGATAATATCTCCTGGTAAATTTTCCCTTTGATTTACATAGTAATATTGATCTGATGTTATTTTCATTCATTCCTCAATGAATGGGGTTCAGATCCGACTCTGCAACTTTCTTTAGATTCTAGGATCCAACTCTAAGCGCCTTCTTTAGCCATAATGCCCCTGGATACTGAGTTACCTCATATCTTGTTTGCCACTCTTTAAGATCAGATTCGACTGCAATTTCTTGAGATTGTAGTGGGTTTAGTGAGTGTATAGTCTTGTTTTTTAATCCTCCTTAACTGTTATTTGATTATTATTATTATTATTATTATTATTATTATTATTATTAATAAAATCTCCCTTACCTCTTTTCTAAACTTTTTACTACCAAGATTCTTTTTTAGTAATCTTAGTTACCATTGTTGGTAACCCTTCTCCCTCTATTACCTCACTTTGAGGCATTCTTTCTTACCATTTTTCATATTAAAACTTCTACTTCTTATATCTTTTATAACTTAAAAAAAAACTTTCCTTTTTCCTTATTTGTAGGCATTATCGTTTGTGACTTAACAGTACAGCTGATACACCTACTGGTATCAAAAAGTACACTTCCTGTGGGCATACGATCCCCAACTCTGATGCCCACAAGGAGTGCGTTTATTGTCTGGGCCTGGGACACTTGGACACCTTCTGTTCCATTTATGCAGTGTTTAATGCCAGGGCCATTAGTGACTGGAGAAATAAGCTCATCTTAAAAGGCCTCATTCCAGCTTCTACACCTTCCACTGGTGGTACTTCATCAGGGGCTCAAACTCCCTCTCAAAAATCAAAGGAACCCAGGGAGCACCAAAAATGCTCCCCTGCATGGTCTCCTAAGTCTGTATTTCCATCTGAACCTGCTAAGGTTTCAAAGAGCTTGGATCTGCAGTCTTTGGATCCAGCATCAACTGTTTCCAAGTCTCCTTAGCTTCAACGTCCAAGGTTTTCCCCTGAGCTGGTACCCTCAAGATTGAGTTCTCCTTTTCTTCATTAGACTCCTAAAAAGTCTTCCAGGCCACCTTCCACTTCATTCTCCATTAGGTCCTCCCAAAGACTTTCAGAGTCAGAGTTGGATAGGATGATGAGAAGATTCCTCAGAACACAGCTCCAGATGAAGGCCTTGTCAGCTCCATTTCCCAGTGCATCCATGAGTCTTAAACCTTCTTTCCAGCCCATTATTGCTCCTTCTCCAATCTGACCTGCCATCTCAGAGCCCTCAGATCTGACATCCCCAAGAGTCAAACTATCCAAAGCTTTCAGAGCAGTTTCTTCCCTTTGCAGCTTCAGCATTGGACAGCTCATCTCTGACTCCTCCCTCAGAGTGGAGAGTAGAAAAGGCCTTGGATCATCTGCTGTGAGAGCTTCGGCTCCGGTCAGATTGTCCTTGGCCTCTCGTGGCCCTTTTGCATTCGAGATGGTGTAGAGGGTTTTCCCTCACCCCAGAGCAGTTTCGACTCTTGCACCTTCAGATCCATTTCCTGTTCCCTTTTTGGATCCTGTGCCTGAGTCTACTCATCCTACACCTCAGGGACAGCCAGCCCAGATGACCTTCCAAGCAGTTTCCACCAGGGAACTCCCCACTTCTTCCAACACTTCTCCAGAGCACCTCAATAAAGAGGTTCTTCAGAAGAGGTCATACAAGAGGATGCACTTGGATTCCTCACAGGAATCGATCATGGAATATACTGATTTTGGTGAAGATGAAGGGTCCCCGAGATTTCCACCTGAGGATTTCTTGTTGGGAGACATCTTAGAGATCTTTCAGCAGAAAGGTGGTTGGTCTTCCCAAAAACCCTTCCCAGGAGGAATTGGTGTTCTTGGAAGTCTTCTGGTCTACATTTTTGGTTACACCACCTGCAGCCTATAGAGCTTGTCTCCCACAAGGCATGGAAGAAACTGGACCCCACAGAACTGATCTCCAAATGCCTGGACAAGATTTTGAACACCCCCTCCAACAAACAACACTGGACCAAGGGAATGCATGTAGATGCCATGGTTGTTGAGGCAGCCACTAAGAAGCAGCTGGCTGAACAGTGCTCCACTGTCCATCCCCATAATAGGAAGTCTATGGCAATGGACAGGTTTGGGAAGTGAGTGCATGCATCAGCAACCTTTGCCCTATGGTCACTGAATTACTTGACACATTTCATAAGGTTATAGAGGGAATTAGTTGAAGAACTCTCTAACTTTACCCCAGGATCCATGTCCACAGAGGAACAAAAGTCTTTTTCCTATTGACTGGCCACCCTGCAATCCATTGCAAATGCAGCCATAAGGTTAATCTTGCACTCAGCCAAAGGCTCCTCACAGGCAGACGGTTCAGGCATGGCCATTAGGAGACATGCGTGGATGCAGTTGTATGATTTTGTGGAGCACAAAGCGTCATTCATCAACCCTCCTTTTGATGGATCTTCTTTGTTTAGGCCAACAGTTAAAGAGACACTCTCCCGCAGTGAGAATGATGGAAAGACCTTATCTGTCATGGTAATCCACTTTTCTACCCCACAGAGGCCCTTGTCTAGGAATCAACGTGGTGGTAAAAAGTTGTGGTTCCGGAAATCTCAAGGACCTTTCCAAGAGTCACATAGAGATTTTTCCCCCAGACACAAAGGGGGAAATGGATACAACAGAAGAAGACACTCATGTGGCAGACGGGGTCTGCAAAATCAAGGATCTCAAGATTCCTTCTCAGATAGATCCTTTCAGCACTCTTGAAAGTTTGCCCTACTGTCACTCTCTGGAGGCAGTCAGAGGGTGTTTGTCCTTGCACCTAAATGCCTGGCTAGCCATCACAAAAGATTCATGGGTGCAAAGGATCATATCCAAAGGATATTTAATTCCCTTTTGACAAGTACTCCCAAAAGAAAGGAAAATGTCTCCCCAAAGTTCCACCCAGTCAAAGGGAGTTAGCAGCTCTTGAGATGCAAAAGCTGCTGGACAAAAGAGTCATCCAAGATGTGCCCCCAGACCAAAAAGTATCCAGAATTTACTCAAGGGTCTTTTTATTGCCAAAGAAAACAGGGGACCTGAGACCTATTTTGGATCTCAGTTGTCTGAACCAGTTTGTAAAGAATTCCAAATTCCAGATGCTCATGGTTCAGTCCAGTCTGCCTGTCCTGCAGAAGAATGACTGGATGTGCTCTATCAATTTCCAAGACTCATACTATCACATCAAAATGAACGGGCACTCTTGGAGATAACTACACTTCTGGCTAGGAGCCAGTCATTATAAGTTCAGAGCCCTGCCCTTTAGTCTCACCACATCCGCCAGCATGTTCGCCAAATGCATGGCAGTGGTAGCAGCTCATCTAAGACTGCCCGGATTCAGAGTGTCTCCTTACTTAGATGACTGGCTGCTTATCGCACTGACCAGGCATCTTCTGGAAAGATTACTTACTTCAATTATCCTATTCTCTGGGAATTACTATCAATCTGTCCAAGTCGCAACTTCAACCAGTATAAGTCTTGCAGTTTATAGGGGTTTGTCTAGATACAGTCAATTGTCTAGCTCTTCTGCCTCAAGACAGAGTTCTTACTTTGAAATTGCATGTCAGACAGGTTCTTTCTCACCCCTCTTCTCCAGTAAAAATTATACTTAATGCTCTAGGGTCGATGACTGCTGCAGTTGCTCATCTTCACATGAGAATCCTTCAAAGGACTCTAGCAGTGAAATGGTCTTTTCATTGATGTCCCTTACAACATCCGATAAAATTGTCTCAGATTTGCAGGAAGTCCCTATTGTGGTGGATAGACTCTGAAGAAATTTGTCATGGACATATGTTTCTTCTCCCTTCTCCAAATGGCACACTGACCATGGATGCCTCCCAGTTTGGGTGGGGGGGCATTAATTGGGCCAGATTGTTCAAGCCACATGATCCCCAAAAGAGACCAATTTACTTATAAATGTCCAGGAGATGACAGCAGCGCTTCTAGCATTGCAGGCACTTCAGAGCTCTCTTCCACTATGAACTACTGCTATACAAGCAGACAACATGTCAGCAGTCTGGTACATCAACAAATGGGGGGGACCAGATTCTATGCCCTGTGCCAAGAAGCAATGAGGGTTTGTCAGTGGGCAGACTCCTCCAACCATTTTACTGTAGTGATGCGCATACTAGGGAATCCAACATCTTAGCAGATAAGCCAAGCAGGGCCATCCTGATGCCTCATGAGTGGTCTTTCAATCAATCAGTGGCAAATATGATCTTTCACAAATGGGGTCAACCATGCTGCGATCTCTTTGCCTCTCCCTTCAGCAACAGTTGTAGCAGGTTCTTTGCCCTAATTCCCCCCTCAGAGACATTCACTGAGAGATGCTGTAGTCCATGGTTGGCCCTCTGGTCTCCTTTATGCTTACCCTCCCCTGCCTATAATAGCCAAGTTTCTTCAGAAGGCACTCCGGTTAAAAAGCAAAGTAATACTCATTGCCCCCTACTGTTCTTGGTAAATGTGTTTTCCCTTCCTTTGCTCTCACCTAGTATGCCCTCCTTGGACACTGGATCCTAGTCCAAACCTTCTGTCACACCCATCAGGAATAATTTACCCGGATATCACAGGCTTCAAGTTGACTGCACAGTTCCTCCAATTCCAATGATGGCTAGACACTCCAGGCTTTCCATTCTCAGAATTTGTCTCCTTCTACAAACTTTAGACTAGGAAAATTTATAAGAGCAAATAAAAGAGGTTTTATTTTTGGGCTCAGCAGAGAGAGAGAGATGCATCTTTTCAGGTCTCCATTCCTGGCTATTTTAGATTTCATTCCTTCCATTCCTTCCATCTTTCAGGATGGCACAGGTTTCTCTACTATTTAAGTTCAGTTAGCAGCCATCTCCAGTTACCACATTGGAGATAATGTTTCTCCTTTGGCTTCACATAGGCTATGTAAATCTTTTCTTATAGGAACCTTTTTACTGAGACCTCCAATTAGGGACCCTTATCCATCTTGGGATCTGACTTTGGTATTGCACACTTTGGTGCTTCCACCCTTTGAACCTTCAGCTAAAGTAGACCTTAAGTATGAACTTTCTGGTGGCTATAACTTCTGCAAGACAAGTATCTGAACTCCAAGCACTCTCTTTGAAACCTCTATATTTGATTTTTCACAAAGATAGAGTTACCTTACATACTAACCCTTCCTTTTTCCCAAAAGTTGCCTCTGAAACAAATATCAACCAAGTGATCGGTTTACCAGTTTTCTTTCCTAAGTTTGACAATAAAGGAGAAGATGTTCACAGACAACTTCATTTTTACCTTCACAGGTCTAAGGAATTTAGGAAAACTGATCAATTGTTTATCTCCTTTTGTAGTACTAAGATAGGAAGTCCAGTCTCAAAACCTACTCTAGCCAGATGGATAACAGATTGTACTTCCTGTGTTTACTCTTTAAAAAGTTTAACTCTGCCAAGACAACCAAAACCTTATTCAACTAAGTTAATGGTTACATCAGCTGCCGTTTGGCCTAGAGCCTCCATTGATATTTGTGCAGCTGCCACATGGTCTAATCGTCATACTTTTATTTCTTGGATATCATCTCCAGAAAAAGAGCTGCATTCATTTCTACAATTCTCTGGACTATCCTTCCATGAGGGCTACCCAAGATTAACATAGCTGGGGAATCTGCCCCATTCATTGAGGAATAAATGAAAATGACAACATGAGATATAAAAGTTATGTACTCACCATAACTATGCATCTGTGTTGTCCATTTTCATTCTTCCTCTACTTATGGGTTTGGATCCGATCCCTCAGATCCAACTCAGCCATTGCTAAAGCTAATGGCTATCTAAAACTCTCAAGCTTCTCCCTTACCCATAACACACCACCCCAAGTACCCCAGATCTCATTTTCCACTTTATGGAAAAGACATGGTTCACCTTTACTCTTGAACGACTATTAGATAAGTGTTATTTTTATTATATATCAAAAACCTAAATATTTCCTAAATATCTCCTAACTTTTCTTAGCTCTTCCGTTACCCTTTTGTACAGTCAGTACTTTCTAGGATACTTTTGTTAGTATTGCCTTTTTTTTTTAATATTGTACAGGTGTACGTCTTAAATACTATTGCTAGTATTACATTTCCTTCTACACTTTGTATAGCTCGTTTTAATTACTGTTCATAAATTTTCTCTTTCTTTCCTTTCTTCTTCTTTCCTCAAAAAAATGTATTATTAATTAGTTTTTGACTGTTTGTTGGGCTATGGTAGACAAAGGCCCAGCAGGGTTTAAAAAATGTGAAAAGTGTGGGCATAATATTCCTCTACCAGCTGCTCACAGTTTATGTGTATACTGCCTGGGACAGTGCATCTTCAGGAGGATTGCTCAGTTTGCTATGGTTTTAACCCCAGAGTGTTTGTTGAACAGAAGAACAAGCTCAACTTAAAAGGCTTGCTCCCCTCTTCTTTTAGCGAAGCTACATATGGAGACTCCTCCAAATCTTAAGTATCAAAAACTTCTCTGAAATTTACAATTTCGGAGCCGTCTAAGAAAAAAGCCAAAATGGATTCAACCTCAACCTCGGATCCAAGAAAGAAAAAAGAAATAATGGCGGATCTGATTTCCACAGATCCTGCAAAAAAGATTAGGATTCAACCACTTCTTCAGTTATTTCTCTACCCAGGCAAGGTACTCTTCATTTATAGATCTGGTTCACTCAAGAGTACACTCACCTTTTTTGGAGAGACCTAGGTCACCATCTGTGGTTTCAACTTGCTCTTCTAGGAGTTTAACAGAGGAAGAGGTGGAAAGATGGGTGGGGAAGATCCTGTCTGCACAGAGTCAGATGGGTGTCCTACCAGCCCCTACACCTTTGTCAGGAGAGCCAGTCTTCATCCACACCCCCACTATAAGTTCCTCCTCTGATTCCTTCTACTGTCTCAGAGTCCTTGGATTTGGGCTTTCTGGGACCCTCTGGCTTGGATCTGAAGATAGAAATATCTTTAGGTCCAAAGCTTACCCTGACTGCTCCAGTCCAGTCAGATCCAGAGAGCAATCAGAGCCAAAGCTTCACTGTTGAGTCTGAGGTCTTGCAGTTGACTCCAAAGTTGCCGGAGCAGTCTCCGCACTTTGGAGCCTTGGTGTAGGTTAGCTTGACTCTGGCTTTGGCCTCAGGGGGTTGCCTTTGGAGTGGGAAGGGACAGTGGACCAAAAGCTTGTGTTTTCAGATCCAAGTTCTTCTGACTCTCTGGGGCAGACTGCCTTTGAGGCTATAGAGAGAGTTTTGTCTGCCTCAGCTGAACAAATTGATCCAACCCCCTTGGATTGCCAGTCTACAGCCTTAATGTTTCTGTGTACAGAGTCTTGTAACTCTTTTCCACAGGGACAGCCAGTATGAGAGCTCCAGGCTTCCTAGCAGGGTATCTTGATTTCTTCTGACACCTTTCCAGAGCATCCCACTGAGGAGGCTCCTAAGAAGAAAATGTGTAACAGGAAGCATGTAGACTTCCCAGAATGATCGATCACAGAAGATACAGACTTTGATGAAGGTGTAGGGTCCCCCATGGTCACCTCCTGAAAATGTCTCATTTGGAGACATCCTTGAAATCCTATAGCAGAGAGGTTGCTGAATACCCAGCAACCCTTCAATCGAGGAGTATGTATTCCTGGATGTTTTTGGTACTGGCCCGTCTACCTTCTGGGTGACTCCATCCACTGACAAGCTCATTGATTTGGTCTTTTGGCAGGCATGGAAGGAACCCAACACAGTTGAAGCCATACCTTGAAGACCAGACAAGATTATGGTACCAACTGTGGGCAGGCAGTTTTGGGGAAAACAGGTGCCCGTTGATGCCATGGTCATGGCAACAGACACCAAAAAGGAACTTGCTGAGGAGAGTTCCACTGTTCATCCCCCCAACAGGGAGTCTAGGGCAACGGACAGGTTTGGGAAACATGTCTGTGCTTCATCGACCTTCGCCTTAAGATCGCTGAATTATTTGGCACATTTTACATGGCTACAGACAGATTTGATTAAGGAGTTCTCAAATGCCCTCTCAGGATCCATGTCTGAAGAGGTCCAACCATCTGTGAATTCTCAGTTGGCTACTCTGCATTCTATTTCCAATTCTTCCATGAGGGTCTTTGCATGTAGCTGAAGGAACCTCAAGGGCAGCGGGTTCAGACATTTCCATCAGGAGGCATGCCTGGATGCACTTATGTGATTTTTGTGGAGCCCTTCAAGTCTTCATTCATCAATGCTTCCTTTGATGCCATGTCTTTGGCCCTAAAGTAAAAGACACATTATCCAGGTGTGAAAAGGATGGAAAGACCCTGTCTGCTGTGGGCGTATGTTTTTTGACCCCTCAAAGATTCTTTTCTAAGAGTCAACAAGGTGGTGAAAAGATATGGTTCAAGAAATCCCAGGCTATTTTCCAGGACACACATGGAGGAAGTTCCCTTCAGGGATAGAAGAGAGAACTCCAGTGGTCGACCCCCACCAATACAGCAGAGGAGGCCTGCAAAACCAGGGGTCCAGAGATTCTTTCTTTGATAACCTACCAGCACTTTTGAAAGGAGATCCAGTTGTTCACCTCTGGAGGCAATTATGGGTGTCAATAGTCCCTGCACCAGAGAGCCTTGCTAGACTTAATTAAAGATACTTGGGCACAGAGGATTATTTCTAAGAGGTATATAATACTATTTTCCCTTTCTCATTTATCTCAAGAAAAGTCCCCAATATTCCACCCAGTCAGAGGGAATAAGCAGCAATTCGAACACAAAAGCTCCTAGAAAAAAAGAGTCATCCAAGAGATCCCACCAGTCCATACAGAATCTGGAACTTACTCAAGGTTCTTTTTAGTGCCAAAGAAAATGGGACTGGAGACCAATTTTTGATCTCAGCAACTTAAATAAATCAGTGCGATGCAACACGTTTTTGATGATCACGGTTCAGTCCATTTTCCCTTTTCTGGGCAAGGACAAGTGGATGTGCTCGATAGACCTTCCAGATGCATATTATAACATAAAGATGAACAGACAATCCAGAAGGTATTTACGCTTCCAGCTGGGAGCCAGTCACTACCAGTTCAGAGCTCTGCCATTTGGTCTC